>NC_051288.1:644548-904548 GCF_015220745.1 Sebastes umbrosus
GAGCACAGCGGGACCAGAGGGGCTGAGTGGAATGGTTCTATTATGCTCTGAGAATAAATGAGAGGAGAAGTTGAATGTGGAGCAGATTGTGGAGCTGCTGTGGAGTTTATATTGTCTAAACATCTCCGTGTTGCCTCGCTGTTTGTTTATTCTTCTGTTAACGTCGTCGATTATTTAAAGGGACTGTTTGTAACTCTTTAAGCATATAAATCTACCGGGTCGGTTTCCCATGCGAGCTCACATATGCGCGCTTGCGCGTGGCTGCGCTGTTCAGACTCCCTGTGGACACGTACCATCAGACTCCAACACAAACTACACGGAAGCACATAAACCTCTTGGTTGTATCTAGTGAAGCCTGTCTGTTAAACAGTGTTGGCCGCGATCGGAGGACGGGGTGAGACCGTAGCTTTGGTCTCCAGGACCGGAGTCTCGGCTGTACTCTGCTCCTCTGCTCCTCTGCCTGCCTTCACTCACACTCCACGCTCGTCCTCGCTCCACCTCTAGACGTGCATGTGCTCACACTCCACACTGCAGAAGAGTTAGTTTAGCTCTGAGAATATCTAGTGAATGTTCAGTGGACGTTTGTGCAGAAATAACTGCTGCAGCTCCTCCAGACCAACAGAGGTTTCCCGTGTCTTGTGAAGTGACGGGGCTCCGCAGAGAGAAACGTTATCGTCTCTGACCGGGTGCCGGTGTCTCCCTGCGGGCGCAGTCGGAGACGATAATGTTTCTCTTCCTGCTTTAGCCCCAGAGGCGAGCCGACGCTGACTTTCGTTGACTTAACGGCCACAGGTGTCGCTGTTAACAAGCATTTCTGAAAGTTACAAATAGTCCCTTTAATGGATGTAGCCTAATATTGCTTGTTGCACCTGCCGCTGAGTCCGTAGCTCTTTTTCTTTATTTCTGGTCATTTTTTTTGTTTAATTGTCTGAGTTTTGTTCTCTTTTCTGGTTAATCCTAGTAATCTATACTAAGGAAGGCAGTCATATATCTTTAATTGATAATCAGTTGTATGCTCAGGCATGTCCATTTATGGCCCAAAGCTTGGGAGTAACGTTGCATATGCTAGTGCCCCTTCCACTGTGACGTTGGATTCATCCAAAAGAAACTGGCCTCCACTTCAGTTACCATTGCAGCACATTTACCGCAGCAGCGTACCACAAGTTGTCCCCGGCGAGGCGGCTGTGCGTCGCTATCCTTACCAGGCTGGCGGTGCGGGACTCTCGGCCATGGCGGCCTCTTCCTCCTCCATTTACCGCAGCGACACCACGAGTTGTCCCCGGCCCAGGGCAGCTCTGGCAGTGCGTGACTCTCGAATCGGCTGTGGCTTCCTTCCTCCATACGCCAGAATTCCTCCACACTGTATTCTGGCTCATGTGGCCGATTCCAGCTGCATTACAATATTAAAGTGGCTTTCCTCCATATCTACAGGAACATTACCTCCAGACGTTTGTTTTGATTTTGGAGCAATGAGAAAAATGACCAGAGCCGCCGGAAAGAAATTGGGTGTATTAATGAGTGGGGCCTTTGGTTGCTGGAAACATGGAGGGTAGTTTAACATTGTTCATTTGCATACACTACCCATATTGTAATGATACAAAGCTGGTTGAAAATAGGCAAAATATCCCTTTAATCTCCCAGGGCAAATATCGTAGCAATGAAGGCAGAGAGGGGATATCACTGAGCTAACATTTAAAGCTACACGGGTAGATACAGAGAGGTGGTGAAACACCTTGTCCTTCACTTTCTCACACTTCTCCACTTTCTGAATATTTGAACATGTTCTTCTGTCCATCCTCTTCTATTGTACATGATCTGTTTGTCACTCCAGCTCCTTCTAGTTTTCAATGTGAGACATGAAGCTGAACAACGATAGGAGCTAATGTGTGGCCCACTGTGTGTTTCCCTGCAGCAGGCAGAGGAGGTTTCACAGTCAGAGGGCTCCCAGCAGCTCCACCTGCAGTCCAGTGATTCATCGGAGAAGCAGCAGCCCAAGAGGTTACACGTCTCCAACATTCCTTTCCGTTTCCGAGACCCTGACCTCCGGCAAATGTTCGGGGTGAGATGACAACTGCACCACACTCACATGCACGCACACACACACACACACACACACACACACACACACACACACACACGCACACACACACACACGCACACACACACACACACACCTTTATTGTACTGAGATACCATACACTACAGGCAATCAAATATATCCAGTTGGAATGCCACTCACCTTACAGCAGGGTACAATACTCATGCTCCTGGCTGTACTTTTCAAGAACACAGTAGTAAATGCAATCAAAACAAGATAAATAATAAAGGAATTCAATACTAGGGTTAGAACTAGGGATGTACCGATTTTTTTTTTTCAGACCGAGTACAAGTACAAGTACTTACATTTGGGTACTCGCCGATATCAAGTACCGATACCGAGTACCGATACGAGTACTTCTCTGTGCCAAAAGACCCTCGTTAACAGCCAGCTGGAGGGTGTGAGCGACACACGACAGGCTAGGTCGGCTTGGAATGGCTCGGGGTGAAGGTGGCTCGCGGCCGCAGCTTTACAGCGCTCTCCGCCCGGACCTCACCGCACCGTGACGGGGCTCCCTGGTATCTGGTATCGGTATCGGTGCATCTCTAGTTATGATATTAGCTGCGGTTACAATATTTCTTCAAACCGACTGAAATCATTCTGATTAGAGATTCCAACTTCACTGTTTGCAAATGAAGTGATCCAATAAGATGTGTGTTTGCATGCCTCAAATCATTGAATCAGAATAGAAGTTTTTTGACTTGCATAAAGTAGTTCCAACTTACACAGGCTGCGCCCTCTACTGGACTCTATGAGTAATACTCTCCTCCAGTCACACATTTGGAGTACTGTCACATCAAGCACTGGCTACATGCAGTTATTCTTGGTCCTCCAACACTTCAGGCCCCTGATACGGGGGAGGCACGTGTGGTGAGGACCGACAACCACACCATGGTGACCGACGTCAGCAGGCAGGGCGGAGTTCGGTCCGCTGCCCTGTTGAGTGGAACCTGTGGTTGTCGGCCTCAGTGCACCTGTGGTTACTGAAGGCTCTCCACACTTCCGGTAGAGGTGGATCTGTTTGCCAACCGAGGCAACATCCACTGTCCACAATGGTTCTCCTGGGCACAGCAAGATGCACACATGCCACGGCCAAGAAAACTGCTTTATATCTTTCCGCTGTTCCGTTTCATCCCCCCCTGTTGGAGAGAGTGAGGCAGGAGCAGTCATCGGTCAGATGATGGCGGCCTAGCCCTAACAGACCGAGGAGGGCTGGACTGTCTGTACAGGTTGTGCAGAGCATCCAGGTGGCAAGAGTGGGATCTACTACTGCCTGTTACAGGGCAAAACCTCTCCTTTGTTCCCAAGAACTTAAGAGTTCTTTCAGGTTGAGGGTTATACAACAGGATGCTTTTTGTGTTCCACCTCATGCGGGGGAGACAGGGAGCTGCTTTGCCCAGTTTGTACATTGGCATGTTATGTTGAATGCCCCCATCAGGCGCACTGAACAACAACACTTCTCCGCTGGTGCAGCCTAGGTTATAAAGAAGTA
The DNA here is from genome assembly GCF_015220745.1 of Sebastes umbrosus. Lineage (NCBI taxonomy): Eukaryota > Metazoa > Chordata > Actinopteri > Perciformes > Sebastidae > Sebastes > Sebastes umbrosus. Next base: position 648,139 of record NC_051288.1, read on the forward strand.
GGTGGCGACTAACCTCTAGCCAGTCAGGATCAGAGTGATTGGATCAATGTTAGCGGGCATTCATCGGGCTCCACACACTGTACCCACAGAGACCAGTAGAGGATGGAGCCTTTGTGAGTTAGAATGACGGTTACGATATTGTAACCCTAATTCTATGAGCACAGTCGGAGCCCTCAACCAAGGGGGCCCTATGCTGCTTGCTGAAGAGGGTGTGGGATGACAAACAGCTGTGTGTGCTACCTATACTGTGGGGTCCACCCGTATTCGGGTAGGTACATCCTAACTGTATGGCTACGCTAATGCAAATTTTTAGTCGGCAAATGCATGCTTGTGATTGGAGGAGAGTGTTGCCCATAGAGTCCGGTAGAGGCATGTGATTATAGAACTCGAGTTACAATATCGTAACCTTCGTAACGCCCGCTGTGAAGCTTCTAATCTGTCAGAAATATAACAGAAAACGTGTTTTTTTCAACTTTACTGAGAAGATTCAATTCACATACACTTACAATGAAAACATTAGCAACCTTATCGGCGAACAGTTTTGAATCAGTTTATATTGAAGTCGTCTCGGTGATTATGGTTGATCTACTCGGCTGGGTTTTTTGTTTCCCCTGACAGCAATTAAACCGTAGGTTTGACGGAGGTTTGACGGAGGTTTCACGTCTGTGAAAGTGGACAGGACAGGTTTTTTTTTGGCGTGATACCATTAAATAAAACTATAGTGGAAATATGAAAGATCATGACCTAGTTGATTATGATGATGTACACATGTGCAGAAAGAATATATGTATTCCAACCAGAGAGCAACGATAGGATTAAGTGTTTACATGGTTATTTAGGTGCTAATACTGTCCTATTGAACGGATAATCAAAGGTTTACACCACCCCTCTCAACTCCATTGAAAATTCCTTCCGAACGGGCCACTCTCTTCAAATCAATTGAGGTGGTTACATGCAGGACCGGCGCATGCACTTCTGCCGCTCTAGGCAAAAAACAATTATGTTGCGCCTCTATTTGCAACAGGGACAAACTGGGACAGAAATTCATTCCAGACACTAACGCCGTATTTGTGGTATAAAGAGAACCTGATGATGCTGAAGACCTTCAAGGTACTTTATAGTGGATGTCTTGCTGACACCTGCCTCCTCAGTTTGTATAAGCACGGTGACGTGCACTGAATCAAAACAAGCTGAACACTCGTCACAGTTCGTCGCGTTCACGGCGAAAATGACTGAGCCAATCAGATTTTTAAAAATGAGGATCAGTCCCCCCTCAGTATTGAATGTACTAGATTACTTTTTGATATAGTATTATTACTGTTATTTTGCCCATGATGAATAGTTCATCCTTGCCAAAGTGCCGCCCTAGGCAATTGCCTAGTTTGCCTATATGGACGTGCCAATTATTCTGATTATTAGTGGAATATTAGCGTCCATGTAAGCGCACATATTGACACACTGGCTACAATGACAGCTGATCGTCTTTAGAAGCTGCGATGGAGATGGAATGCGACGCAGTGTCCGATGGACATTGGGGGAAACGTTATGTGACACTCGGGGCTCTCCCGTTAAAAATGGCCTTCATGCTTGCATTTCTTTATATTTCAATCAGCCAACTCATGTGGAATTGATTTATTGTTGGTGATTTCAGAGCATCTATTACAGAGTTTGTTTGGTGCCGAGGCTCTGAATTCTTCACTTTCCAAACATGGAGCTCAACACGAAGGAGAATGGGGAGTGAGTGTGGTAATCAGGGTATATCAGAGGTGGAGCTTGTGAAATGCTACGATGAGCAGCAGCAGCAGCATTTCAGCAGCTTTAGCAGCAATGTTTATTGCAGTGTTTGTAAAGCAGCAATATCAAAGCAAAACTGAGGAGTGCACGGAACTTTAAATGAAACACTTTCATTCAACCGCTTCCACGTTGAGTAGAATATGTCCTGTTTGAGTGTAATAGTGCAACTGGAGTTGTCTCCCTGAACTACCTTGCAGGCCTTGCTCCATGAAGCTGTAAATAATTCACACCTTTACCTCTGTATGCCCCCTAACCCAAATTAGGCAGAGCTTATTAATGTTTCATCTTCCATGTCCGTCCTTAAGTGGTCCTTGGAGAGACGGAGTGCTGGATAGCCATGCTCCAGTTCTCTTTATCCGTGCAAAAGAAACATTTAGTGTACAAGCATAATGCAGGAAATGTACAACGCAGTAATTACTTTACTTTACTAATTTACAGACTTGATGCCGACTGTCTCATTAGGCGTTATGACAACTTAAAGTTGCGATTGATAACATTGATAACATTCAGCCTCTAGATGCCACATTCTCCCTCCCCCGGTCTGTTGCATTTACTTCACAACAAGTCATTGCCAGGCACTTACCGTCAATCTCAGCCATTTATCCCTTTTTTCCACACTAACTGCCGACACAGATACACCACGTGATACCAACAGCGTTATACTATTGTCTCTCAGGCCTTGTTAGAAGTGGGAACCAAATGTCAGATATCTTCCACAGAGATAAACAAAACATTCATTGTGGACCCGCCAACTTTTTTAAAGTGATTAATTCACAATCATAATCAGTTTTTTTCAGGAAAAGCCATACTTTTGTTCAGCACCTTTCTAAAGGCTCTGTGGATAGATTAGTGCTTTTTTTAAATATTTGTCTACCTAAAAATGTTATCAATAAGAACTGTAATCCACACCTAAGTTTTCAGGTGAACTGAAAGACAGTCCTCTCTCAGTGGCAAAGGCAAAAGTATCATTTTTATGCTTCATCAAAACCTCAAGATGTTTGAATGTTAGAACTAGGGATGCACCAAAACCGATACCAGTATCGGGTATCCGGTCCAATACTGTGCTCATGTACTCGTACTTGCAAAACGGCACCGATACAACGACACCGATACAACGGCACTGATACCACTTTACAGCAGCGTGACGTTAACCTCTCGTCACCATCATTCGGGTCCTCACGCTCCACCTCCCCTATGGTGCGTGCGAGACGGGCCGGTGGTGAGCCCACTCCCACGGGCCGGGATCCCTCACTTTCATTGCGCCACAGGGTTTTGCTTTGCTTTGCTTGTTATACAGAATGTGACAGTGGATGCTATTTGCATCCCTGGAAATGATCTTTCCCTATCCAAGTAGCTTTAATTGTCTAAACTTTACCAGAACTTAACCATAGAGGGGGCACATGAAGAATGCTCATATGAGTTGTTTATGCAACATATGGACAACTTGGCACCGACAAACTACCTATTTTGTTATTTATTTATTCATTTAACTATGCAGTGCCTCTGAAAGTCAGGATCCCATGTAAACACAACAGTTCACTGTGCAACATGGGATAGAAGGAAGTCTCTGCCTCGCAAACGCAGCTCTGCATGTTTGAATACCAAAGAGAAAGGGACTAAAGAAGAGGAGAGATACTAGTACCATGCTAGTGAAACACTGACAGCCTATTCCCAAAGCTGTGTGTGAGAGAGAGAGAGAGAGAGAGAGAGAGAGAGAGAGAGAGAGAAAGAGAGAGAGAGAGAGAGCCCAAGCTTGTTAAGATACTTCCTGAGTAAAGCCGCTCAAGTGTTTACTGATGATGAAGTTTACCATCCTACATGCACACACAAACACACACAGAGGTACATTACTGAGTATAGATTTACTGACACAAATCGCGCACTAACATTTAATATAATTGGAGGCTGGAGATTTACCCACCCACCTCTCCATTCCTCCAGTTGAGTGGAACATCTGCTCCTGCAGTCACCTTGTTCCAGGAGGAGGGAAGCCGGCCCGCTCGCCTCCTCCAGCCTAAAGAGCTCTTGATGTGGAGAAAAGAGGATGGGATGGAAGGGCCCATCAGCGGAGACACAATTAATGGGATTCCTCAGTGAGGTTAAAAGGGAGTTTATCCTCATTAGGTGTATATAGGGTGACAGCTTCAGTTATGTGTCTGTGTGTGTGTATGCTTGAAAAGGAGTGAGACATTTTTCCCAACAGTCTCCAGTCACTTAGTGAGGTCTCCAAGGCACTGAGCACTGCACCACAATTAACCAGAGACATCATCAGGTAGAAGCAGAGTAGGGATAGTGAGAACAAGTGAAACAGAAGGACAGGGAAGCAGAAGGAAGGAATTAGAAGAGACAGACAACCTGGTAGCTCTCACTACAATCAGTGATGCTCAGAGTTCATCAAGCCTTGTCCGGACTGAAGATCCAAACCACTGCCTGGGCCTCAGGAGAACTGGAGCTAGGAAACTTTGTTCCATCAAAACAAGTGCACATTTCTTCTTCAGTGAAGCTTTATTGAAAAATGAAAAGCAACAAAGTACATGAAATTGATATTCACAGCTTGATGACAAAGAATACAAATGACATACAATTCAAACTAAAGATTAATTCTGTTTTATCACAACTTATTTGAATAGTTTTGACCATCATTCCTATCAGTAATACTTCCTAAAGACCCTTTCACACACACGCTGTGTCACATAAATGTCATTTTACTTGTTGGTCTCATGTCTTCATAGAAGGGGTGTCGCGGTATACCAGTTTTGTGGTAATCACAGTATTAAAAACATGAAAAAAGTAATATCGTGTAAATAATCCAGCCACGATATATTGTGTTTATTTCAATTTAGCTCTTGGTTTAGCTATTTCTCTTCTCTCTCTCACGCAGTAAATAAAAGCTTGTCGCAGACATGACGTCATACACGCCACAAACAGACTATAAAGTAAACACACCATAAGCAAACGCACGTCTCGTCTTCGTGATTCTGTCAAAATGACGACGAATGTAGAGGAGATACTTTATCGCCCTGCTAAAAAACTCTGCAGTGTGGGAATTCTTCGGGTTGGCCAAGAAAAACAGAGTCCTTCTTGATACTGCTGCAGTGTTCAGGGAATGTGGAGCTACAGTAGCCTAAAGAGGGAATACTGAAAACATGCTGCATAGTCACCTTCACAATCATCATGCTGAACATTTCGCAACCGTAGAGCGAGTAAGTTGTAATGTTAGCATCTAAGTATATGAGTTATATAAGTAATGAACTACTATGTGAGCTGGCTAGCTAACGTAGCTATGTTGAAGCCAAGTAATGCTAGCCGACAGAGTCTCGCCAGCGATAGTGAACCGGTCGGCTGGCATTGCTTGGCTTTCGCTGGCTGTGTCGTTCGCTATCAGTGGCGGGCTCCAGATGGCCAACACCACCCGGCTCCAACCAACAGAGCCACCCGTCACCACCGGCGGGTCCCGGCTGGCCAACACCACCCGGCTCCGACCAGCCGAGCCACCCGCCACCACCGGCGGGTCCTGGCTGGCCGGCACGGCCCGGCTTCAACCGTGATAGTGAATGACTATGTTAGCTAGCTAGCTAATTTATGTGCTAGATAAAGCTGGTTAACTTAATTGAGGTCTGTTCAACAAGACAGTGACAGCTGGTACTTTTCTTGTGGTCAGGCAGCACATCCAAGAAACATGAGAAATCATCAGAGAGAGAAAAAGGAGCAGGTCAGCTTAGTCTATTTATGATATTCTATTAGTTTATTCAGTTCAGACACACTCACTGCTGTGTAAAACACATTATCTGTTTTTTGGAAAGAAAACAAACAAACGTTGAACCACATAAAGTTCAAAATTTATTTTAAGAGATTGCCTCATTTTTTTAATGATATCGCGATAATATCGTTATCGTGATATTTTTTGCCATGATAATCGTATTGAGAAAAATGTATATTGTAACATCCCTACTTCATAAGCCACAGAGTCAGTTTAAAAGTAACGATGGCGAGATCAGACCCGTAAAATGTCAACGTATCCTCATACAACGGTCTGTGTATCTCACGAAAAGGTTATTCCTCCTTTTTCGTTCATTTTCCTACGAATGTCCAGCAAAACGTGTCAATTTACATTTGTTACATGCATACAGTCTTTTCAAAATAAACTTCCATCTACCCAGGAACTAATTCCTTGGATTTAGGCAATAAAACTACTTAGGTTTAGGAAAAGATCATGGTTTGGCTTAAAATAACACCAGAAGTGGCGTTAATTAAGTACGTAACTCAACGTAAATCTTATGCTTTCAGATGGGACACCAACAATGGTCTCCAGGGAGAAAGTCCAGTATTTTTCGTTCGCCGCTTTTAATATTTCCTGGTTGAAAATGAGATACGAATAGATTTTGAGGGATATACGCAAATAACAGTGAATTACTTTTCGTAGGTGTAGCTACGAACAGTGTATGAGAGCAGCCTGAAAATGTATGCAACACTTACAAGTCTGATCCAAACATTAACGTGAAGGCAGCTTCACAAGGTTAGATCCACAGAGAGATATTAAATGCACCTTATCAAGATCAGTGTAATAAGTTGATGACTGATACTGTCTGCCAGTTTAATAAAACACAGAGGACATTCTTCTCATGTCTCATGTTAAGACCAGTTCATAAAAACGTTTTTTTTTTATTTATTGAATTTCATCAGACTCCCAAACCTCAGCAACTAACTTGATTCGTACAATTCTACTATTACAGTTAGAAATAATAAAAATAACACCCAGACATCTGTATCTGCCCCCCTGCTGAAGATCTACCGTCTGCTCTTGAAAACCCAAAACAATCAAATGAAAATTGGTTTTAGAATTAAGTCAAGTTAATTCTAAGTCTTTCTATAGTTTCAACTCATGTTATGGAACTCAGCTGGCAGCTGGTTGAGGAGAAACTTAGGAGGCACATTTCTTTCTCCATTTCCTCTTTTTACTGAACTGCTTTTTTTTTCTTAGTTGTAAAACTATAGAAAGTGAAAAGTTACTAGAGAAGTTTTAAATCTAACGCTGACTTCACCAGTGAAATCTGCTTGTTTTTGTCACTTCAGCAGAGCCGTGCGGCGGTTCTGATCCATTGTGTTGGGTGGTTTTCTGCTAGGATGTAAAAGGCTGTCACACAGGCACATGCAGTATACACTCTCACACACAACGTCTTCTCTTTTCTCTCTGTGAGCGGTCCAGCTTTAAAGATGAATGGTTGTAGGCAGGGCAGTGGCATTGCAGTCCAGATTCCATCTGGGCTCAGCCTTTGCCTCAATGGGCTCCAGTGGCACTGTCCTCCATTCACCTAAAATGGGACTTGTGAGCAACTGGCTCAATCTCCCATTACGGTTCTGCTAGACTACCACCGCAATGCAAACAAAGGCAATAGCTAGGGCATTACAGCAAATGGAATTCTGTGTCATTTCAGCAAAAGCTGTAATAGAAAAGCAATATGGGTGCATTAAACAAAGCCATATAAAGAAGTTCAATCAAAGGTGATGCAGCCAGAAGCTGGAGGTCTATCGCTGTGAATTACACATTAATACACAGTGATACTCCCTCACACACCTCTGGAAGTCCGGCTTAGGACAAAGATATAAAGTGTACGACTGCAGCGACGGAGGCACACAAGGCGGAAAGGGTACGGCCTCGGAAAGGAATAAAACCGGGTTCATTACCCAAGCTTATTTGAGTTTAATTCATAATTAGAACAACACATTTGGAGGGAAATTACTAGGCCGGGGAAGAGGGTTTTAATGGTAGAATGATAATTGGCACTCACAGCACCACTTCACTGATTCAATTCTCTCTTTCTCAGGATGTGGCTGAAATCTGTAATCTAGGACTGCACCTCCAATAATTCCCTGCATACACAGCACACTTACCTACACACCCAGGGTTATTTGGACTCCTGCTTCCATCAAAGAGTAGAGAAGCAATCCCAGTCACACCACATGTCTGTGTCTGTGGGGTTTGTTTTGGCCTTTCATAAATTTCTTGTAATTGTTTCTGATGCGTGAAACCAAAATGTCTGCCAGTGGATCCAGCTGGCCCGCACTCACAGAAGGACCCTGTTCATTTAGCCCCACACAGAGTGAAACTTGACAAGCTGATATGCAGGACTGCTGCTGTCCCCTGAGCCTCAGCTGTGTTTAATTAATAAGCAGGCACTTAGTGAGCCAGCCGCAAGAGGGTCCTTACTGTCACACTCCCGGAGGTAGGGGTCCTAAATGAGTCATTAGATACTCAGCACATATACACCAGCACTCGGTATGTCACACACACACACACATACGTGTGTGTGTGTGTTTGCGGTGAGCACCGGGGGTTTGGGTTTTGTGCTAATGGAGTTTTAATGACACCTCCTCTTGCCTAATCACCTGTTCTGGAGGCTTCCAGCAGCACAGGTAGCCCAGTGTTCCCAGCAAGGGAATTCTTTTTAATGTCTCCTGTTCATGTCTTCACTCTCATTTGCCTCCCCAATTATTCCATAAGGCTCCACTCTAACCGACTGTGCCTCTGAGGAGGCGAGGTGTAATTATAATCTAAAATCTGCTAATTTACATCAACATATCAGTGTAGCAACGGAGACATTTTGCACTGAGTGGGTAGATAGAAAGCCTGAGCTTCACCACTGTTGTGTCCCACAGTGGTGCCAGTGTGTTTGTGTTGATTAAGGCAATTAGTGTTTAAAATAGAGACGGACAGTGATATTGCTCTGTTTGCCATGAAGTCAAGGCACAGCAGGTGAGACTGCTAATTTGGGATATTGTATGTTTTGGTGCCATAACCACAAGAGTTTCATCAAATATACAAACAGTCATCAACGTCTTCACTTGTAGATGTGACCAGGTGTATTTACCAGAGACCGTAACAGAGACTGACAACGCTGTAATAAAGTAACGAAGCACCTGGAATTTACTCAAGTACTGCACTTCAGGTGCCCTGAGGACTTTTCTAGTAAACAAACAAAAGTTAGGTTTCTCACCGTGGAAGAACATTTTCATATTCTTGTCTCAACTTTCTTTTACATTTTTTTCGTACCGTGGGATCGTACGAGTGTGCCACGGTAGATTCAGCAAATGCCCCTAACTTCAAATAACTGTGTAAATGACCCACGTCAACATGATGAAGGCCACCTGGGCAGAAATGAGCGCTCCTTCTTGAGAATTTTAAAATAGCATAATTAACGCCCCAATGATACCATATAAGGCTACGTATCCTGCCCCATTCATCCGTCTCTGCCAGTATATCAGCACACTGTAAAGACATGCACTACACTGTGCACTATGTACACTACACCATGCACTACGCCATGCACTATGTACATTACACCATGCATTATGTACACTACACCGTGCACTGTCATGCACTATGTACACTACACCATGCACTATGTACACTGCACCATGCACTATGTACACCACACCATGCACTACGTCATGCACTATGTACACTACACCGTGCACTGTCATGCACTATGTACACTACACCATGCGCTATGTACACTACACCATGCACTATGTACACCACACCATGCACTACGTCATGCACTATGTACACTACACCGTGCACGATGTCATGCACTATGTACACTACACCATGCAGTACGCGGTACACTACGCCATGTGCTACGCCATGCATGCACTATGTACACTACACCATGCACTATGTACACTACGCCATGCACTATGTACACTACGTCATGCACTATGTACACTACGTCATGCACTATGTACACTACACCATGCACTATGTACACTACATCATGCACTATGTACACTACGCCATGCACTATGTACACTATGCCATACACTATGCCGTGCACTATGCCATACACTACGCTGTACACTACGCCGTACACTACGCAATACACTACGCCGTACACTACACCATGCACTATGTACACTACGCCATGCACTATGTACACTATGCCATACACTATGCCGTGCACTATGCCATACTCTACGCTGTACACTACGCCGTACACTACGCCGTGCTCTACGCCGTGCACTACGCCGTACACTAAGCAATACGCTACGCCGTACACTACGCCATACACTACACTGTACACTACGCCATGCATTCCGCCTGAGTCGAGCAGAGTCGGGTCAAGCTTCGGCATATATAAAGTTATAAACTAAAAAGTAGAACTTTCCTGCAATAGCTTTCTGCTGTTTTTTATACACAGTGATGTTAGTGTGATCACAGCATAGAAGACAAAAACCAGTGGACAACTTCCTCACCACTATATCACCTCCTTGTTTCTTGTTCATCAGCTCATTGATCAAGACTATTGAATTTGTGCTAACCAGGGCTGTATTTGTGTGCATTAGTATTAATGTGTGTGTGTGTGTGGTGTGTTGGCCTGCCTTACTGCTGGCATGGCTGACAGGGTAATTAGTTCTAATGAAATAACGCAGCCATTGTGGACAACAATTAAGGGTAGCTTTCATCCCACTCATTAGGTTGAGTGGAGGAGCACTTTCATTTGCCACGATTCTTAACGATCTGATCTGAAGGACACACCCACTGATCAAATGACTTCTCACACACATGCACTGGAAAAATGTTTAATTTTAATTCATTTATCTTAGTAGTATTTATATGAATGAGTACATTGAGTTAAATGATTACACAATCCTAAAAAAAAAAAAAGAAAATTGATGAAACGATTCTATGATTTTTTTTGATACTGCTAATACATGATTGTAGAAATTCAAGTGATGGTACATGCTTCATCTCACCCCATCAGGAAAAAGTTTTACTCGTATTAACAAATTTAGGATTTTGTGAAGAAAATGATACAGGTCTTTTACACATTTACAGTAAGCATAGTCCAGCTGGTAGAACTTTACTCATGAAACTTAACAAAGCTCTCTTTCAGAGAGTGAAAGCCACATTTACAAGCACTACAAATCCACTCAGTTGTCAGTTTATTCAACCATGTCTCCTAGAAATTATAAACTAATTTGCAACAACAAATAAGTTTAGAAGTAAGCCTAACCTAACCTCATTTTCTGTTAAAGGTCCCATATCATGCTCATTTTCAGGTTCATACTTGTATTTTATGTTTCTACTAGAACATGTTTACATGCTGTAATGTTCAAAAACCCTTTATTTTCATCATACTGTCTGCTTGAATATATCTGTATTTACCCTGTGTCTGAAATGCTCTGTTTTAGTGCATTTCAACAGAATGTGTTGCTAGGCAACCGTTTGGGACCATGTTTACTTCCTGTCATGCGATGATGCATTTACGTACACTTCAACAGGAATAAACTGGGACACATTAGAATGTTGACGTTTAAAACCGCGTAATGGTCTAATATTGTTATATTTGTGACATCACAAATGGACAGAAATCCTGACGGCTTGTTTCAATGCACAAATTTCTGAATACGGGCTGTGTGTATTTCTCCGTATATTGAGCGTTTTGATAGTTTAACAGTATTTATAAAACACTTAAACCTGCTTTATAATGTTAAAATACCTGAAAATATCACTTTTACAATATGGGCCCTTTAACATAATAATGAAATGTTAATTATCATATCTGTCACAACAATGTTGATATGGAGTGTATCACTAAAATAACACCAACAACCTATTTTATTTGTTTTCAACCAAAAATCTGATCTTGCAATACAATATCCACTTGTAGTGACTTTCTTATGGTTACGTTTAGCACTCCCAGCAAATGTCTGTGGTTAGAGAAACATCACGGTCTGGTTTTAGTCATCGTGGTTTAACATAGAAAAAGGCCACGGTGTGTTTAACCTCAATTTCTACCTAACTGTAACCAAAGTATATTTAACCCTAACCAGAGACGGAAATCTGGATGTGAACCAACCCGTTCTCATTCCCATTTGTCACGGCCGTCAGCGTTTGACCACTGCGGAGACACGCCGGGCTGTCCATTAACTACAATGTAATCCCATTCGCAGCAGCAGTAAACGCTCAGGGAAATTGTTGGCGACGTATTATAAAGAACGAAAGAGACACACGGAGATGGCGGGTGGGGGGGAGGTGGATGGGTCCAACAAACACAAGGCTTTCATCCAAGAGACCGCTGTTTGTGTCCCGTGCATTACGTTTCACTTTAGAATCAGCTGATCAGCTGACGTAAATGTAGCGCTTCATTTGCTCAGAAACACATGAGCATAATTCAGGTACAGATTACAACTGTCACAAGAATGTAATTGGAAAAACTCTTTAATATATATAAACTGAAGTTCTAGGAAACATGGTTGGTTAATTAATTCCACCTAGAGAAAAGTAATGGAGTCTGACCTACAGACCGCAGTGAATCCTATATTCATGAATGTTACATTTTTGTGTAGAGTCAACTTTACCGTAATTTTTGGAGCCTCTGATGAATTCTAAAATGTGATACTGAGAGTTTTTTTCTAATATTTAGTCCACCCCATTTATATTAATGAGGGTAGTATCATGTATTTCTGTACCGATGCATTAACATGCAAGCAGAATTTGAATATTATAGCTGGTTGAGGTGGAGCAAATGTTACAGAGTTTTCTCTACAAGGATGCATCATATTTTAAAAACTGATTTAGATGATGAAATGTTAATCTGCAAAGTAACAAATAACAATGACAAAATGTAAAAAAAAAAGTAGTGGTGTAAAAATGCCCTCCGACATGTAGATTACATGGTATTAAAGTAGTATAAAATGGAAATACTGAAGTAAAGTACAAGTAAAATTGTACTTAAATACAGTATTCAAGTAAATGTAGTTAGTTGTATATAATTCATCACTTCAAATATTGCAAATATTCCACAGACAGCATGTTGGACAAGGTTAGTAATCAGACAATGAGGTGGTTTATGAATACTGACCAGTTAACCTTCTCTTACTGCTGTTGATGACTTGAAACTCTAAACCTGCTAAAGCAGAAGACATATTATAATGAAACATGAACCACTGTTACAGAAAATGACAATAGGGCAGTGAGGTGTCTGCCTTTAGTACATACATAGTGTGGTTAATCCACTGTAATCATACATGTCATTCACCCTCATTCATAAATATAGAAGTAATCACTTTGAAAAACATCTTATTGACTTATTAAAATGTATTTTGTGCAGTTCACACCCCTTTCACACTCAACCAAACCCTGTCCTCTTTTTCATGATTCACCATTCTCTTTAGACACGCACATACACACAAAGTACACTGTAAACGCAGCCTTCCAGAAAACAGAGGAAGTTGGGCTAAATGACTCTCGTTGGGGCGAGAGAGCTCTGATCAGCCGTCTACAGCGCTGAACTCAGAAAGAGAGAAACACAGCAAAGACACAAGTAAATCTTGTATTCATTTTAAATGAAACTTAATTTGAACATTTTGTCTTTAATTGTAATGAAATCAACAATCTTTGTTCTTTTTTTTCCTTTTTCCTTTGACTCTGATCAGGCAACCCTGTTGCCTACAAAATAACATTCCCATACAACTAAACTGCAACAATTATGTTTTGAGGGAAACAAATAGTACGAGTCGAAGGCAAGAGTAAAGATCTTGTATTAACTGGTTTATTGAACCACACCAAAAACTGTGTCGAGAAAACACAGGGAACACAGCCACTGGAGCCCCCGGCGCTACCACAGAGAAGATGGCAGCGTCCCCGGTGCATGTGGGCAAGAGCCCCCTCTGTAAGATTTGTCTCTATAGAGCACCATTTTCCTCCCCTTGGGAGACATCTGTACTCTGTAGATGACCTCTCCCACCCTTTCCAATAGTCTGCAGGGACCTGTCCACTGGCTGTCAAATTTTGGACGCCGACCCTTTTTCCACAGGGGGCTGTAGACCTAGACCAGCTCTCCACCCTGAAAGTGCCTCCCCTGTGCCCTCACATTACAGTTCCGTTTTTATCTCAAGCTGGCACTCTGGCAAAAACATGGGCTGACTCGAGGTGGTCCTGAAGCCTCCTGGCATACTCAGGACCTGGGGGAGTGACTGGGGAATCAGGTGCCCGACCAAACGCCAAATCTGCTGAGGTGCGGAGCTTCCCTTCCAGCATGAGAGGGGCAGGCGTACAGGATGAGGTCTCCTACTGTGGAGCGACACGCCAGGGTAGATGGTTGTTGGAGAAGTGAAGATGGCCAGCTGCTGGCCCATGGTGTGTAGGAATCTTTCCACAAGGCCGTCACTCTGGGGCCACAAGTGCGTGGTGCGAGTCTTGTGTAAACTTAGTCATCACACATGGAGGCAAACACCCAGGACTCAAAGTTTCTCCCCTGGTCGCTGTGTATGGTCTCCGGGACTCCAAATTGGCGGAACAACCAGGGCCTCCACACTTGTCTCCACCTCCTGGTCTATGGCGGAGAGGACATAGCGGTTACCCATGCCTGAGTAAAGTAGTGGATCCCACTGCCATCTTTCCATTGGGGCCCCCACTCGAAACTGTTGGAGCGAAGCATGGGAACAACCAGGGGGACCCTTAAGTGCCGTCAAAATGGCAAAATGCCCAGATCCTGTGGCTCCATGCATGGCTCCATGCATTGCTCCAAGCACCACCTCCCGCAGGTCCTTGTGGACCACCACCTGCAGCCTCTCCTCCCCCATTGCTGGCTCCTTCCACGCCCACTGAAGCACGCCCTGACACAGACGTAGAGCCCCAAACCGAGATCACAGCCCCTTGGTTGCTTTGGAGGACACTGCCACCTCTTTCCATGGTAGCCACTGCTGCACTGCCACCCACTGAAGTAGAGGCTGTAGGTCCACATCCTGCTCCTAACTCCTCCACCTGTCAAACTGCAGCACAGTTGTCCTCCACACACACACAACACACTCCACACAGCTCTCTCACGGGTCTCTTTTGTTGTTGAACGCTCGGCTGAAATACGCTACCACTCGCTCCCCCTCAGGTCCCACCTGGGAAAGCACTCCCAGGCCGCTAGCGCTTGTGTCCAGGGTTAAGGGCAAGGTGGGGTCGGCTAGGGCAAGCACCAGGGCCTCACTTAGGGCATGCCAAAGACTGCTGAATGCCCTCTGAGACTGCTCAGTCCACACAAAGTCTCTGTTCTTCTGTAGCAGCTGAAACAGGGGTGCAGCAGCGCAGGCAAAACTCTGTACAGACCTTCTGTAGTATGAGGCCAGGCCTAAGAAGCTCTTCAGCTACTTCTGGTTGGTGGGGGTTGGCCAGTTTTGCAACAGCCTGCAGGGTGCCAATGCCCTCACCCCTCCACCCCTTATCTGATGCCCCAAAAAAAGATACTTCACTCTGCATAAAGTGGCACTTCTCTGGCTGCAGCTTCAGGCCAGCTGCTCTGATCCTTTCCAGCATCAACCATAGGGATCCCAGGGCAGCCTTGAAGGAGCTGCCATGCACCAGGATGTCATCCAGGTAAAACAAGCACTGCTGACGGAGGGTACCAGCCAGCACCTTGTCCATCAACCTTGCGAAAGCTGAGGACCTTGAACTGCCACAGCCCCCGCCCAGTGCAAAAGGCTATTTTGGGTCTGGCCTCCAAGGCAAGAGGTACCTGGTAATACCCACTTTGGAGGACCAGGGAGGAGAATAAGGAGGACCTCAAGACCAAGTCCAGCAAATCGTCAATGCGGGGCAGGGGGTATGAATCCTTCTTGGTTACCCCATGTTGGCCTCTCTTCCTCGAAGGAGCTCACTGCTGCAGCCATGACAGCAGGTGGGCCCTCCCTTTGACTGTTTCCAGCAGCCACACCCCAAAAATGTTCCCTCTCCACAGCCATCTCCAAGGCCGCCTGCAAAGACTGTGGATGCTGCAGCTGTACCTGGACATGCAATTCGGTGGGGAGGAGGACTCTACTGGTCCCGTGCCAGCTTGCTCTGTACCTGGGGGGCATGTGTGCATTCGCCCGCAGCGTCTGGCTCTCTATGTCATTGGCCAATCCCCGCAGTGGCTCCCCAGATTTTCGGCACCAATTACTCAGTCCATTACGCAGGAGCTCAGACTGTTATCACTGTCCAAACCACCTCTGAAGAGTCCCTACCAAAGCTTCATAACTACGTCTGTCCTCCGGGCTAAGCGGCAGAAGACAGGAGAGAGCATCGTCCATGAGATACTATGCAGGCTTGTAGTGCTTTAGTCTCTATTGACTACCCCCCTGCAGAGGCTAACAGTTCCATTTGGGCAGTCAGTTGAGACTGCTACTGGGACGCAAAACGCCGATGACGATGATGAAAATATGTTTCCCTCGAAATGTAATTGATAATGCAGTTTTGTTGTATGGGAACGTCATTTTTACAAGACCAGGCGGGATCAGAATATGTTCATTTATTCACTTTAAAGGCAGAAATAGATTGTGGTAGTTATGCAACATAAATGTGTAACATGCTGTATGTATATGCAACATGTGTGTTGGTTCTGGAGGACTTCCTTCATCTTCAGGGCTGGTGCTGTGACCTTGCCTTTGCTCTGCTGCCTGCTCCATGTTTATTTATTTATTGAAATAAACTACTTGATTCAAGGTCTAGTTATGGGGAGCACAAGGCTGAGCATTATCATACTGCCTGGCAAGGTTAGTGCTGCTTCACATAGCCATGAGTTCATTCCAGCTGCTCCAACAGTACAGGTTTCCACTGATCTATTTATTTATACAGAAGCTGGAAATAGTTGCTATTTTACACTGATATTAATTCATTTGGAAATCAAATATACTACAATGATGTCATCATTTTCTTAGTGTTATTATTGTCTGTCTACAAGTGTCTGTACATCTCTCCTTTTTAAAAACAGAAAGGAAAAACTAAATTGTAAATCATTGATTTTCATTCAAAATAAAAAAAGGCCCAACTTTGTTTCCATTATCAAAAAATATTTAATCTTCTTTTTCTCCTTTTTAAAACAAATAAGTAAAGAAACCTAAGACCTTAAATTATATTAGCAGTGTGGCTAAAAGACTAGTATCTGAGAGTGACCCTGGAAACAGAAGATGAAAGGAAGGAGAAAGGGAGAATGAACAGGAAGAGAAGTAACTTTAACTATAAAAGCCCACAGACATTTGACATGTGTAGATATTATCAGTTTGTCAGGCACCTCGTCATCCGATACCGATGCACCAAGGTACCCTTTATACCCTCTCTGTATGAGACGCACTGGACTTTCAACTAACTCCAATGTAACCCCATCCGCAGCAATATTAGACACTATAGCAACTGCTCCGGCCGTCCATTCACTCCGTCCGCGTAGGGAGGAGGTTGGTGAGAATGGATGGGTCAAACAAACACAAATTTTTCACCCAGGAGACTGCTGTTTATGTCCCTCATGAAACCAATATACAGTATGTATAAGTTAACTTACGCAACGCACTTAACTTATGTCACGTAAGTAACATACTTAACTTACGTACATAACTTAAGTTATGCAACAAACGTACTTATTTGAACCATGAAACCATGATCTTTTCCTTAAAGGACCAGTGTGTAGCAATTAGGAGGATTTATTGGCAGAAATGGAATACAATATTAATAAGTATGTTTCTGTATATAATCACCTGAAAATAAGAATCACTGTGTTTTGTTACCTTAGAATAAGCAGTTTATATCTACATAGGGAGCCGGTCCTCTACATGGAGTCCTCCATGTTGCACCACCATGTTTCTACAGTAGCCCAGAACGGACAAACCAAACTCTGTTAACACTGTTAACTTTTCCTGTTTGGGCCAGAGTCGATAGCGTTACTCGCTGCTGCCGTTGCCGCCGCCGCTCTCTCTCTCTCTGGCTTCACCACTCACTTCCCCACATACACATACACTCTACACAGTGGCTCTGCTCCAAAATATCTACCTACCCTAGAGAGGGCCATTCGCATTTTCGCGTTTGCCACCGTAGTTCTTCTACACGCTTGGCACACAGGAGAAACTTCAGTTGATCACAATCTGCCACCTCACCGCTAGATACCGCAAGATCCAACACACTGTTTCCTTTAAGGCCAGTTTGGGGCTCTCTGTGAGCGTTTGTCACCCTAGTTTATGCGGTGTGTCTGGGCTACTGTAGAAACATTGCAGCATGGAGGGACTCCGTGAAGATGACCCGCTCCCAATGTAGATATAAACGACTCATTCTAACGTAACAAAAACACAATGGTTCTTATTCTCAGGGATTATACGCTAAAGCAGCCATATTTATTAATATTATATTCCGTTTCTGCAAATAGATCCCCTAATTGCTACACACTGGTCCTTTAAAGTACTTGTCAACTATAGCAGCTTGACTTTTCCAAATTGACGGAGCAACCATGATGGTGTTCAATAGGCTCTGTCTCATGTTGGGCTATTTTAAATATCGGATTTACAGCCAGTAAAAGTCACACCTAGCAAAATAGTCTTTTTTGGTCAAACATCTGATATAAAGAAAAAGATAGAAGATCTAAAGAAAACATAGTGTGGATGTTGTTAGAGAGTAACCTTTAAGGTGTCAGAGGTAGAGCATGCTTACTAGTCATGTGTGATAAGAGGCCCATAAATCAGCCTGATATACTGCACAGGTCCAATCCTATTTGCTTGTATTCCTATATCTCTACTGTACATTCAAGCCCATGATAAGGTTAAAAAGGGGACTTGTCCCCACAGTAGCTGCTGGAGCCACACCACCAACATCAATGAGCTGGATGGCATGGCCGCTTGCACCAAGTCTTCAATTTACAGTAATAAAGCCAATTAGAATGAAACATGGAGCCAATCAAGACCACTAGAAGCTGGATCAGAAAAGAACCTATAGGCACCAAATGCATGGTTAGACGAGAGAGCGAGAGAGAGGGAGAGAGAGAGAGAGAGAGAGAGAGAGAGGGGATTTGGCGGGTAATTACAAGCCATGTTTTAAAGCTTCAGTAGTCAGTATATTTTTGGTATCTTTGGGCAAAAATTCCATAATAACCTTTCAGCATATTGTAATTCAAGTGTTCGGAGTGAAAATTAGACTTCTGCTCCTCCTCATGGCTCTGTTTTCAAGTTTTAGAAAATCTCACCCGTGACAAGAGACTTTGACCAATCACAGGTCATTTCAGAGAGAGAGCGTTCCTATTGGCTGTGCTATGGCTGGTGGGCGATGCTTGGTATTTCCTCAGCTGATCTTAACATGGCTGCCGGGTCACAAACTTTCTCATTTTACAACTAAACAGTACACTACAAGATGATTCTGAGAACATCTGAGGAGAGAAATAGGCACTAACGTAACGAATATTGATTCATATTTTGATCAGCACTGCCTAGTTTGACCGCTTGGTCAGAGTTTGTGAGTGATTGACAGCCGGTTCTCATAGACAGCAGCTAGACGGCAGACTCCAGATCAGCTCTGATTGGTTGTTTTTCTCCGGGCCGGGAAATCTTGCAGATGCCTGTTAGGAGCAAACAATAACTTGTTTTAATCCTATTTGCTCCGTTTCTACCTACTGCAGCTTTAATGAGAGGGCCTTTGCCTCCACTAAACACACTCCAGCTTGGTTCTTTTTTTTTGAGAGTGGGGAGAGGAAAAGCAAGATGATGGGCATCATTAAGATCAGCGGTGTGCAGTGAGGCGTTGTGCTGCTATAGCGTCCGCATCCACCACCGCAATGTTCATTAACGCTGCATGGCCCTAGTCCCCAATACACACACACACACCACTTCATTACCACGACAGAGCAAACACAGCATTAAACAGCATTAAGAGTAAATGGATATTTTATTAATCTCATTGTCGGGTGAAGAGGAGTTTGTTAATTTGGAGCATTGACTGCTTGACCTTTTTAGTGTTTTTTTATTTTAGCGTATGAGAGAACAGCGCAGGTCACCATGTTCTAATTATTTCCTCCCCCTTCCTTCTTTTCTCTTCATCCTCTGCCCTCCTCCTCCCTCTATGTCTTCCACAGCAATTTGGCAAGATTTTAGACGTGGAGATTATTTTTAACGAGCGAGGCTCCAAGGTAAGTGCACCGTAACCACACATTCATGCACACTCTCTCACACACATATGATTTTCTAGCCAACTGTGTTTGTCCTCCTGCCCTCCTCTTCTCTTTCAGTCCTCCACTCCTCTCACTGTCTTCACAGCTCTCTTTCCTTCTATCTAATAGGAATTACCAACCCGAATCAGTGACACTTGCCTGCAGGCAGCTTTTATCCCTTACAGGCCTGCCATGCATTGTGACATACAATGAATCTACACGTATCTTAACGCTGGCAGTAGGATTCACACAGTTTGCAAACACATGGCTGTCTTGCCTGTTGAGCTGAATAAATTGTATGTGAATATTCTCTACCCACCTCCACCCAGGATAGTTTTAAATCTCATTACGCACTGATACGGTGAAACTGATTTCAAATCAAAACATTACTGTGTCATTTCCATATTAATAAATATATATTTTGCTCATTTATATCACCAGATTCAGTACTATATTACAGTTACAATCTTTTACATTTCCTCCTCTTGAGCCAATTGCACCAGTTGTTTGTAAGTTCAAGCTTAACCTAGTTGTAATGGATGTGTTTATTTAAGTTTAAGTGGAGATTTAAAATTTAAATTTAAATTTAAATTTAAATTAAAAGGGGTTGCACCACACAAACTACGACTTCTTACAGAGGTTAGTTGTTGCTCAATAGCTTCACCTACTAACTGTAGAGCTGAAGAGGCTCATTTGCTCATTTGTTGGTTGATTTATTGACTGATTTCATTCATACAGTGGAAACTCACTGAGAGCAAGCTAACTATGCAGAAGTGCCCTGTTTAGAGGGTTAGACAAATAATAACTGTGACAAGTCGTGAAATGTAGTTACATGATAAACACAATCAAGAGTTAAAGGTCCCATATTGTGAAAAAGTGAGATTTTCATGTTTTTTTTATTATGAAGCAGGCTTAAGTCCAATATAAATACTGTGAAAGTATTGAAACACTAAATCCACAGGGAAATACACACAGCCTGTATACAGAAACTCTGCATTTGAAACAAGCCGTCAGGATTTCTGTCCATTTATGATGTCACAAATATACAATATTTAGACCCTTAATGCAGTTTTAAACGTAAACATTCTAAATGTGTCCCAGTTTATTCCGGGTTGCAGTGTATGTGAATGTCATCAGCTGACAGGAAGTACAGATGGACAAAAGTTGTTGCCTAGCAACCCAATTCTGTTGCAATTCCCTTGAAATGCACTAAAACAGAGCGTTTCAGACAGAGGGTAAATACAGGTATATTCAGGCTGACAGTATGAGGAAAATAATTTTTTTTTTAACATTACAGCATGTAAACATGTTCTAGTAGAAACACAAAATACAAGTATGAACCTGAAAATGAGCATGATATGGGACCTTTAAACATAAGCAAACAAATATAAATATCTGAACTTACATCAGATACAAAAATTGTTTAATAACATTGTAAAATCGAAGAATTTGAAATTATATTTCACCAAAAAAAAAACACTTTCTGTCGTATTGTCCTAAATTCTGGATTCCATTTATGTATTTAATCGTTCATTTATTGCACAGATTTTTTGGTAACACTTCATTTGGCAGGTATGTAAAGTTCATGGTAAGTAGGGAGTAATTAACAAGTATCGTATTTTAAATTTCTTTCTTTTTTCTCTTAAATGCTGACATGTGTCATGTTTGTTTGTAATTGTTCATTAGAGTGAAAATCCATTTAATGAACCAGCTTAAGTTGGTTGACTGTTTCACTTCCACTTTAAGTCTTTACTTATTGGTGCATCCTAATTTGATAAATCACTTTTCCTTTCATCACCCATCTATACTGTATATCTTGATATTTTAAAAATGTTTTATACAGTATGTTTATGCCAGCAGGAAGTAACAAGAAAACTAATGTAATTGTTATGCAGTGATTACTGGTTATTTAACGGCATAATCTATTAACAAATGTGTATTAGAGGTTATTAGTCCATAGGATACCCAGCTTGTGATTGTGATTTAGCATGATCATTAAAAGGTAACACGGGGAAGGACATCAGCTCCCTCCTCTTTTAGGAAGCCAACTAATGTTTCCTTCTGAAAACACCTTGACATTTAATAGGTCTAATTGAGGTTTTAATCTGAATTGTGACTTCCTAGTTAAACAAAGGTTATGAGGTCTTGTTTACATTCAGTTACGTCCCGTTCCCTAGGACACTAATTATTTACACATGAAAAAGAAAAGACAGCAGACACTCTGCATCAGAGCAAAGAGCTGTGAACATCTAAAAGTCGTAACAAAATATCAGAAGGGATTAATTTTTCTCCCACCTCACTCTTTTAAATATATGTTTTATCTGCTCTCCCTCTCAAGGGCAGGCCTATGTGTTTATTTATGCCCAGAGGAAGGCAGTGAATCCTGCATATGCATAAGAGAACACGTCGCTGGGTGCTGTTCGCACATATTATCTGGAGAAGCAATTACAGGGCAACGACTGGCCCGGGATACATAAGGAAAAAAAGGACTGGCTGCTTGTCCAACAGGTGTGTCTGCCAGGCATATTAAATGGAGTTCATTCTCTGCCTCCACGCCATAACTCAACAATGACAAAGCAGGCCAGGAGTAGTGAGAGCAGGCAGGGACCACACTTGTTGGCAGCACTGTTTTTATAATTCAAAGGGGAATAAGGGCAAGATTACGTGAGAACATTTAGACCAGGTTATAATGAAATGGATAAAGCATTACACCAGAACACTGGTAACTGGTTCTGCAAGGTGTTCCAGTGGTCCTCGGGGTTTTGGAACATCTCGTAATAATTTAAATCACCAGAATTAATTTCAGTTTGACAGTTCTCAACTTCACCCAGCTGTGAGTCCATACATTGTCCCCTGTACAGTGTCTACCATCCAACACATTCTCACTCCCAACTCGTCAAATACACTCTAGGTACCCCTCTGGTGCCAGTTTTGGACGAGTCAGGGAAGGCATGACAGTCTTTGCGCCACCTTGTGGTGTAGCTAGTAAATGGACCTCATATGTACAGATTGTTTCTACAGATCTGCTGCGGATTGTCTTCTGTGGATGACAACTAATGAAGTCCAATAAAAAATTCCATACAATTTGTACTTTGGTTGTAGTGCAAGACAAGAGCAAAATAAAACATGCACTGTAGTACATGAAATAAGATTTGCGTATCTTAGCAACACAGAACATATCTCTTTCCATTATTCTCTTCGTCATTATTTGCATACATGCAATCCTTCAATACACCTCTTAAATTGATTCATTTGTGATTGATAGATATGTGATGAAACTACCAAGCCTCTATATAAAATAACTACTGTAATCTATGTTTAACCTGAACCATGATCATTCCCTCCTAACCAAGTAGCTTTTGCTCCTGAACTAAACTTTAAGGTATTTTACAACAATTTTTTTTAGCCTCTCTGACTATCTAACTGCTTGTGTTTCTTGACCCCTCCTGACCTATTTTTAATGATGTGCTATGTTCTGACATCTCAGCAATTTACCTGGTGAGTACATTGTTAAAGTAACTGATATAATCGATGGCTGGAGCAACAAAAAATAAACCCAACTCGTTATAAACAGTAGTTTTCTTTTAAACACTGTGATGGTAAATCAGGAAAGAGCCATGTGAATTTTTAAGAAGGCAAAGAAAACATGATCAAAATGTTGATTAGTTTAAATGACTTATTGCAGAATTATTATAACTCATATAGCAGCTCGGTCTCACCAAATGGCATATGAATGACATGGCAATATGTAAGTCAAGGCCGTCATCCCAACATGTCACATACTGCCTGTTCTGTTCACACCTGGTATTAAGATGCGTCCTCAGTGATCCGATCACAAGTGGACAGCTTTAAGTACGTCTGTTCACACCTGGCATTAGAATGCGTCTCTACATGTGTCTTCAGTGGCCACTTGTGATCCGATCTCACTTCCCCGCCCCATATGAAAATAAACACGTAGTAAACACACGGCTAATACAGCAGCCGTTATATATATATTATGTATTCGTTAATTGCTGTACATTGTATAACATCAAAATAAAAGGTTATTGTACCGGCCGTCCCCGGGGCGGTGCCGGCAGCGCTGTTTTTACCAGACAACAGCAGTGCACAGAGCTCCAGAGAGCGAGGAGGACAGAGAACAGGCGGGCGGGCGGGTGTCAGCTCCGCGCAAAGCAGTGGAACAAAAACACCAATACATCTCCGACAGTATGATAATAATGCACTTTGCGTGCCTAGTCTACATACAGTAGAGCACAGAGGCCGTTCCCTGGCTGACAAGCACCCGTGTCTGCCTGTTTATTCACCTGAGGGGCGCGGTGATTCAGCGGATCCCAGCTGGACACCAGTAGAGTAGATGGTCCTTAATGTGGCCCCAGGACGCATTCACTACACACATTCACTACACACTGCTAAAAGAATGTGACCATATGTGGCCCAGACCACCTCTGAATGTGGTCTGAAAGATCCGATCTTAATGCGTCCTCAATGTGTCTTGAGTGTGTTCACATCTGTAATTAGAGCTGTCCACTTGTGATCCGATCACTGAGGACGCATGTTAATACCAGGTGTGAACAGGGCCTATGTCATTCCCCTTAGTGTCAATTTATTTTTGGCATCAAAACCGTCACTTTAGGATTATGCAACAAAACCACTATAGTTAGGTTTAGGAAAGAAATACATGGTTAGGCTTAAAACTTCTACGTTTGTACAGTGAAAATGACACTGAATGCTGTGAACACGAACGAACAGCTGATTGTAACGTGGCGCATGGACATGAAAAGTGGTCTCCTGGATGAAAGCCTTGTGATTGTTGGACCCATCCACCTCCCCCACCATCTGCTCAGTGTGTATCTCTTTCGCTCTTTAAATTAAGTCACCACAGTCACTCCCGGCGCACTCTCTCGGAGCATTTACTGGTGCCGCGGATGGGTTTACATTGTAGTTCCTGGAACACCTGGTGCATTTCATACCAGCACTAAAGGGTGCCGTGTGCATCGGCACCAAACGCCGACAGCCGTGACAAAGCCTCGGTATGTAACGCACTGGGAATGAGAACGGGCTGGTTGTTTGGTGTGTCATTTCATGCTATGTAGTCTGTACTGACTGCAATGTAAACGCATCCGCATGAATATACTATACTAGCTTGCACTACACCAGCACAAGCTAGCTCGTGGTGTAGAATAAAAAGTGAGAAAGACTGCTTACGATGGGTGGGAGGGGAGGTGGATGGGTCCAACAAACACAGGATTTTTTAACCAGGAGACAGGTGTTCGAGTCCACTGTTCATGTCCCAAAGTGTTGTTGAATCATTTTGAAGCTACGTTAGTGAACGTTAGTAAGGTTTGTGATGTGTTTTCCGTTCTTATGTTAGATTGTTTTTATAAGTATTTTACTGAGCGTACGTTTTTATTTTAAGCCCAACCATGATGTTTTAAGTGGTTTTGTTGCCTAAACATAACCATGACCGGTTCACGGTAACAACATTGCGTGAAAAAACTAAAATGAGTTCTACTGACACGCAGAATGTACTTAAAATATATTAAGTTAACTTTAAAGCCAAAATGGACAAGAAGTCAAAAGTGCTCAGAATCACCAAAATTTGAACAGCTACTGTCTGGTGAAGACAGTTGAAAGCTTAAGCTAGTAAGTGTTTTGACCTTGAGCTAAGATTGTCAATATATAATAAAGCAATATAAGTTAAAGTTATAAGTTAAATCACGTTCGATATATAGTGCTGCAGGAATGAGTCCAAAACGTAGAGAGGAGCACCAACACCGGAACAAAGCAATACAGTGATGTGGACGGGGACGGCAGAAAAACACATTTTAGCTACCTCAAAGAAAGGCTCACCTAAAACAAAATTCAATATGTTTTTGAGTGTAGGTTATATTTAGAATGTTTTCACCTCTTTATCTTGCCGTCAGACAGCCCTTTCTTTCGCCTTTCCGATGAAAAACTGAACTACAAGTGAAACGTATCTATGTTCTCTCCAAAGTCAGCAGGCTCAGATGACAAAAACAGAAGAGATACGTTTCACTTTCAGTTCAGTTCCCTGTTGGAAAATATTCTAAATATAGAGTACACTTAAACGGATTTAGATTTTTTTAGGTGAGCCTTTCTCTTAGGTGGCTAAAATACATAGTACTGCTGCCCCCCTCCCCAGCACTGTGTTGCTTTGCTCCGGTGTCGGTGCTCCTGTCTACTTCTCTAAGCTGGGCGCACACCAACCATCATCTACTGTAAGTAATACACCTACGATGGATAAGAACCTCATACAACCCCACTATACATACACCCGAACTATTCCTTTAAAATATTTTAATGTTTTGTTCTAAGACGTAAAACACATCAATAAATATCCCACTCGTGAATTTTGAAGCTTTTACGTGTCTTAAAGGCGGTTGCTAACAAGTGGCTAAATGAGACTACTAAACGGCATCACGCTGAACACTAGTCTGCCTTCAGCTTACTGGTGGTGACGTGAAGTCAAGCGACCGTGGTGTAGTTCCTTTACAGCCTAACGTTAGCCTGTTACTTCTGCTGATTGCATTCACACTTCAAAAATCATAAAGTGGTGTTCATTAGTGGAGATTATCTTGCTGAACAAAACGTGTATGTATCATAAACTTGTGTTTGCCACAGAGTTTACTTTCTGCAAAAATCCAAAACCCAATGGAACAATCCCATTGGCTTTTTGTCAAGGGAACCATGGCGATGCTAACTTCCTGGTCGGCCTACAAAATTAAGTCATCCCTGCAGCACTCTATGCTGTACAAATAATGTAGATGTCAATAGGCTACACAAGTAACACAACTGTATTCCTGCTTTATGGGTCCAAAGGACTAACTGTGATTAAACAGGTGCCCATGGCTCTAATATGCCTCTTTGCAAATTCCTGATAAAGTTCAACAACAGTGATCAGGTAGAATGGAACATTTAACATAAAGCCCTTCACACAGACAGAGATGATTCTTCAGCTCTCACTCTCTGCCTGCTTTAAGCTCATTGACATGGATAGATGAGGCTTAGCAGTTTAGGGTTTGGAGGCATGTTTTACCGCATATGGAATGTTTGAGTGAGCTGCATCTCCAGGCCCATGTCTGAGACACAGACAGGGAGGGCCTCATGAGCGAGCTGCATCCTGGGGCTCAGAGTCACGGCTGACTGATGCCGTGGAGATTGTAATTGTATGGCACTTATCTGCTCTCCCACAGGGCCTCCTCTGCACACCAGCAGAGCAACCACATCCTACAGCAAACACACACACACACACACACACACACACACACACACACACACACACACAGATATATGCACATCACAAACTCCAGTGTGTTGTGTGGAGGCTTTCATTCCATCTGCTAATTCATGAGTGGTCCAGTTGTTTGTCTGGGATGGAGCAGAGAATAGAAACACACACACACACAATGATGATGAGGTGGTCATTTAATCGGAGCTCTTGTCTGTGGTTTGATGTCCTGTGTTCCCAGCTTTCCTTACTGTAACTCCAGCTCTGTTTCTCATGTTTGTCTAACCAGCCCGACGTCTCTGTGGCCTCTGCTTCTAGATCTAGACCTCCTCCTGACCTGCAGCTCTCTCATCTGTGCTTTGTGTCTTTTTCCTCTCTCTTCTTTTCCCCATTTGTTTCATCAATTTATTTCTGGACATCCTTCCTTTGTTGCTTGATTTTCCACCCCACCTCCTGGCCACCGCAGGGCTTTGGGTTTGTAACATTTGAAACAAGTGCAGATGCTGACCGTGCACGGGAGAAACTAAATGGTACAATCGTAGAGGGACGCAAAATAGAGGTGCCTTCCTTTTCCTGTCTCTCCTTACCTCTTGCCCCCCTCTTCTTTTTTTTACTCATCCCCCGACTCTCTCTTCCTTTTCTCTGCCTGCCTGGCATTTTCTGCAATACTCCCTCCCTTCCTTCTCTTCCTCCATCCATTTCCTCTCTCCTGCCTGCTGCACCTTGAACGCTGCATGCTGAGCCCTGATCCGTAAGTGTGTGTGACAAAGAGAACACAGACCTATTCAGTGGTGTGTGTGAGTGTGTTGCAGTGTTTTTTTGACACAAACGGTGAATTCTACTTTGCTCATGATGGATTCTGTCGTGTGTTTGTGGCATGTGCATCAGGTCACAGTGGTTTTGATTTGAGTTAGATCAGTGATGTGACAGTTTACCTTACACTTTGTTAAAACGTGTTGTCCTCAAACCATAGCAGCTCCTGTTGTATTTTGATGTCACCATCTTGCACGGGGAGTGAAATTTCCCCCATCTTTCCATCTGTCTGTTCACCTTTTTTTTTCCTGTTTCCATTTTTCCATTTTAACTCAGTGTTCATTTAATAGAGGAATCTTAAGGCTGTTGCAGATACTAATGTGTTATGCACGATTTTTTGACAACTATTCACATTCAGTAAACTCACATGCAGCAACACTGTCTCTTAGTAATTGTCTTTACTATACTACTATGTTTTCCTTTTAACATTTTTGAAGAAACATAAACATTGCCTGCATGATGTTCCCTGGTAAAGTTTGTTCCAGTGAGGACGGGGTGGATGGTGGAAACCAGGGTTCTGTTAGGATTAGGCAACAAAAGCATTTTGATTAAGGTTAAAGAGAGATCCTGGTTTTGGTTACATGCTAAAGTGTAACTTCACCCCCAGGTCTGAGCCTAAGGATGCCCACTGCATAAATTTGAAAAATGCTCAAAGAGTGGGCAAGGAGCTAAGATATGAAACCATGTCTACTTCTGTATGACGAAAGCCTCGACGCAGTGTCGACAGACACTACAGACGCTAGCTACAGTAGCTTGGAAAATAGCGATAGGGGGCACTGAATTTGATGAATTATCCCAGCGGCGGGGAAGAGACAGAGTGAGCGCCAGCTCTGGAGACAGACCTGTGAGGTAGTCTCCCAGCACCAGGGAGGAGGGACCGTTAGACACACCTGGCCACCAGCCCACTGTGGAACCGGCCACCGGACTGTGGAAGATGACCCTAGAGGCCAATTCAAAGCTGATTGCCCAAGTTAACATCAAGTGTGGCATATACCAAGGAGATACTCTGTCCCCACTGCTGTTCTGCATAGGCCTCAACCCCCTCAGTCAGATCATCACAAAAGTGGCAATGGATACCGATTCCGAAGAGGGGTAACAATCAGCCACCTGCTCTATATGGATGACATCAAGCTGTACGCCAGGAATGAGTGAGAAATCGACTCACTGATCCACACCACCAGGATCTACAGCAACGACATAGGGACGTAATTTGGATAGGACAAATGTGGTCGGATGGTATCAAAGAGAGGCAAGCTGAACAGAACTGAACGGGTTGAACTACCAGAGGGCAACATAGGAGGTATCCAGGACAACTACAAGTACCTTGGGATTCCACAGGCTAATGGAAACCATGAGGAGGCCGCAAAGAAGTTCAACCACAGCCAAATACCTCCAGAGAGTAAGGCAAGTCCTGAGAAGTCAGCTGAATGGTAAAAACAAGGTCCGAGCCATCAACATGTACGCACTGCCAGTCATCAGATACCCAGCTGGGATCATAAGCTGGCCAAAGGAGGAGATAGAAGCCACAGATATCAAGACAAGAAAGCTCCTTACCATGAATGGAGGGTTTCAACCCAAGTCCAGCACCCTAAGGCTATACACTAAGCAGAAAGAGGGAGGCCGAGGACTAGCAAGCCACTGTCCATGAAACGTCGAAAATCCAGGAGTACATCAAGAAGATGGCCCCAAATGATGAGCTGCTAAGTGAATACCTCAGACAGCAGAAACCCGATGATAGTAAAGAGGAAGAGGAGCAGACAACATGGAAGGACAAGCCCCTGCATGGCATGTACCACCGTCAGATAGAGGAATTGGCTGATATCAAGAAGACCTACCAATGGCTGGAAAACGATGGACTGGCAGACAGCACAGAAGCTCTAATCATGGCAGCACAAGAACAGGCCCAAAGCACAAGGGCCATAGAGGCTAAGAAACTACCATAGTAGATCAGACCAGGGTCTACCATAGTAGATCAGACCAGGATCTACCGTAGTAGATCAGACCCAAGGTACAGGCTGTGCAAAGATGCCCCTGAGACGGTCAAGCACATGGTAGCAGGGTGTAAGATGCTAGCTGGATCAGCGTACATGGAGAGGCACAACCAAGTGGCTGGGATAGTGTACAGGAATATCTGTACCCAGTATGAACTAGAAGTACCCAAATCCCAATGGGACATACTACCAAAGGTGGTTGAGAACAACAGGGCTAAGATCCTGTGGGACTTTAGATTCCACACTGACAAGCAGCTGCTGGCTAACTAATTGGACATAGTGGTGGTTGACAAGCAGCAGAAGAGGGCAGCGGTGATAGATGTGGCGATACCAGCTGACAGCAACATCAGGAAGAAGGAACATGAAAAGGTTGAGAAGTATCAAGGGTTGAAAGAACAGCTGGACCAGATGTGGAAGGTCAAAGCCGACGTGGTCCTCGTGGTAGTAGGAGCACTCTGGGCTGTGACCCCCAAACTGGGAGAGTTACCCCAGCAGATTCCAGGACCGACAACTGAAGCCTCAGTCCAGAAGAGGGCAATCCTAGGAACAGCTAAGATACTGTGCAGAACCCTCAAACTGTACATGCTGTACATGAAAACATATTGCAATGCAAAATGTAGAAGTCCTCACTGTACTTTGCGGCTTTGCACATCAACCTTTAAGACAAAGACACTTTTCAGTCAAATGTAGCCCCATTTTCACCTCAAGCCCAGACATCTTTTCACCTGCAAATTGCTCAGATATGGCTCACTGGGAAAGTCCTGTGCAGTACAGTACAATGCTGAACAATGAGGGAATTCCAGCAGTTTGCAGCAAAGTCCAATGTGTATCAATCAGAGCAGACAGGATGGATGTAGGTTGTACTACTGCCATTGTTCTGGATAGAAATAACAGTGTGAAACAAGAACATCTCCAAAACTGGAGTCCAAGCATTACTTTTTAAGATCTTAAAGGGATAGTTTGGGTGTTTTGAAGTGGGGTCATATGAGGTACTTATCCAAAGTCAGTGTATAACACTTGGCACACCCCCGGTTTGGAGAAACAGACAGGAGTACCAGCACGGGAGCAAAGCAATACAGTGATGTGGATGGGGACAGCAGCAAAACGGATTTTATACACCTGTATAGATAGCTATTTTTAGAATATGTTCGCCGGTTTACCTTGCCATTAGACAGCTATGAGACAGCCATTTCCGACGGGGAATGGAAGCCATTGTATCCATCTATGCTCTCGCTCAACCCGGTCTCACAGGAAGGCGTATAAATACCACGACATAACACGGACATTCTACGTGTCATGAGTATGCACTTTAGCATTTTCAGGTGTCATTTGTACGCCGCTTTTTGCGCGTCATTTGTATGCCACGCAAACATCCGCAGTTATGTCCAGGCAAGAAAACCACTAACTTAGGTTCAGGCAAGAAAACCCCTCAGTTAGGGTGAGGAAAATTGTCATGGTTGGGCTTAAAATAAATAAGTAAACTAAGTAAAACACGTGCGGAAACAACTACGGAAAACAAGTCACAAACATCAACAAAAAACATGTGACAAATATCACTTACGTCACTTACAAAACAAAACACCAGTCAACAACGGCCTCCTACACTGGTCTCCTGGTTAAAAGTGTGGTGTTTGTTGGACCCACCCACCTACCCACCCTCCCACCATCAGTGGTCTTTCTCACTTTACTTTTGATACTATGTTACTAACTCTTACCGTAGCAAAATACGTGGATGTTTTTACATTGCAGTCAGTACAGGATACATGGTGTACAAAAGACACTCCTTGCACATTATGGTGGCATTTATACACCTTTTCATGCTTCGTCATGAAGCATGAAAAGGTGGCTTGCCCCTGCCTCAAGCCACCAGACTTGAGGCAGGGGCAGACCTGCAACTCCCGTGTTCTGTGAGGTAAAATTACTGTTTTTTTCAATGGAGTCTGGTGCATTGGCGAGAGTATAGATAATGGTTTCACTTCGCCGTCAGAGACATAGACTGTAAAGCTGTCTCAGCTCAGCGAAAATATTCTAAATATAACGTAGACTTGGCTAAAATAGGTTTTGCTGACGTCCCCGTCCACAGCGGTAAATTGCTTGTACATTGCTCCCGTGCGGCAACTGGGCAAACTGGGGGTGTGCCAAACGTTGTACACTATGGATAAGTACCTCATACAACCCCACTGCAAAATATCCAAACTATCCCTTTAATTGAAATCATTGAAATGTTGTGTAACTTTTCAGGGTCTGTGTGCATTCATTCTTGTTTTTAAATGTTGTATGTTGTTTGAATTTTCTCTCACTTATTTTCTCTGATGATGTTGAATGTGTTTCAACATCAGACCTTTGACTCATCGCATGGAGCCTCACTTACTGAAATGATAAAATACCAGCATGGCATGGAGAGTGGTTGTGATGTGGATTATCTACAATATGCATATGTTATATTATATACAATATGTTTTCTTGTTTGTTTATGTATGTATTTTTGTGTATCTACTCACACACTAACCTCTGTCTGTCTGCTGACAGGTCAACAATGCCACAGCCAGAGTAATGACCAACAAAAAGCTGGCAAACCCTTATACAAACGGTAAGACTTCCATCTTTTCCCAGATCGTTTGTACTTCTAATATATGCTTTCCTTTCATTTCTCCCACTCTCATGTGTTCTCCTACTCTGAGGCTACGTTGACATTACAAGCAAATGAGGCCCAAATCCAATTTTGTGACGATTATGTGCCACAGATCTGATAGTTTCAGAGTAGTGTGGAGACAGAAATCACATCTGGGCCTCTTACAGATGTGGTCCCCTCTGATACATATCTGATCACTGGCCATGCGACCGCTGTGAGAACACTCATATCGGAATTCATGTGTGTTTTTCCACGTTATACTTCACTGCGTAGGCACAGATCACTCACCTTACAGTGTGTGGGAGCGGTCCGTTGAAACTACAGAAGAAGAACCTCTCGCTCCATCAATCAAAAACTGATTATGTTTGTTTGACTTTTTCTATATTACCGAGTTCTTCTGCTAAATTCGGCGTCATGTTTCACTCAGTAGACAGAGTAGTAGATTTAATAAATTAGCATGTTTCACTCAGTAGACGGAGTAGTAGATTTAATAAATTAGCATGTTTCACTTAGTAGACATAGTAGTAGATTTAATAAATTAACATGTTTGACTCAGTAGACGGAGTAGTAGATTTAATAAATTAGCATGTTTCACTTAGTAGACATAGTAGTAGATTTAATAAATTAACATGTTTGACTCAGTAGACGGAGTAGTAGATTTAATAAATTAGCATGTTTCACTCAGTAGACGTAGTAGTAGATTTAATAAATTAGCATGTTTCACTCAGTAGACGTAGTTGTAGATTTAATAAATTAGCATGTTTCACTCAGTAGACATAGTAGTAGATTTAATAAATTAGCATGTTTCACTCAGTAGACGTAGTAGTAGATTTAATAAATTGGCATGTTTCACTCAGTAGACGGAGTAGTAGATTTAATAAATTAGCATGTTTCACTCAGTAGACGTAGTAGTAGTAGATTTAATAAATTGGCATGTTTCACTCAGTAGACGGAGTAGTAGATTTAATAAATTGGCATGTTTCACTCAGTAGACGTAGTAGTAGATTTAATAAATTAGCATGTTTCACTCAGTAGACGTAGTAGTAGTAGATTTAATAAATTAGCATGTTTCACTCAGTAGACGTAGTAGTAGATTTAATAAATTAGCATGTTTCACTCAGTAGACGTAGTAGTAGATTTAATAAATTAGCAGTTACAAAAATGTATAAACTGCATCGTTGTGGCAGAAAAGTATTAAGTTTATTCACTTTAGATGGATGCCAAATTTAGATGGATACCAAATTATGTTAAATCATGTTCGCCGTATGAGTTAGTGTCTCTTAAGGAGTCGTAAGAAATCATAAACTATCTTTTAGAAGGAGTAGATGTTTACTGGTAAGCTTGTCTCCGTTAAATGTAACAATATGTCAACGGAGGTTTTGCTCCGACAGTAGGAAGTTTTGCCTCGTCAGCCATTTAAAATAAAAATTAACTCATCAAATCGACTTTTCACAATTCACTCAGTTCTTCTGATAAATGTCATGTTTCACAAAGCAGAACTCTGATTTAATGAAATCACATCAGAAATTGTGTGGTCATGCTGATTGGCGGTGTTAACGTCACGCGTCTTACTTTAGTTTATTTAACTTGTGTATCTCTGATCAACGGGCCGTCGGACGGCAGTCCTCCATGTGTGTGTGTGTGATGTTATTGGCTGCTTGTGAGGCGCTTCAGGGCTGAGATCCGCTCACACTATTGTCATATATGAGTCACTTCAAACATTGTGAACAGTCCGGACAGGAAGATCGGATCTGGGCAAAAAATGCTAACTGAGCATTAAGCCCTGTGATCGTAGCATTAGATTCTTCTGTTTTCTCCACTCTCTGCCAGTACCAGACAAGAGCAACAGATCTTATGGTTGTACAGAAGTAGTAAATCATTATGATCCACTTCTAACCATTCAGCTTGGACTGTAAATGGAAAGGAAACTAAAAGCTGCAAATGGAAACCGGGCAGCAGATTCTGCTTTATACAAAAAGAGTTGTTCACATTTGATTAATGGAATCAATATTTGTCAAAGAGGCAGCTGATTTGATTTGAAATATCATGCAAATAGCAAAGTGAAATCTGTTCTTACTCGGCAGAGATGAAAGGAAAAGGGAAGCAGAGAAAGAGGATGATTGGAGATGGAGGGGGGGGGGGAGGGGGGTTAAAGAAGGAGAGGGGTGTCTAAATGAATAGAGCCAATAAAAGAGCAGGAGTCATTTGTAAAGAGGAGGAGAAGGGCCTTAGGGTGTGTTTCTCTCCTCCATCTCTCTCACAGACCGTCAGTCATGTGGACGGAACGAAAAAGTGGAGGAGGGAGAGAGGGAGGGAGAGAGGGAGAGAGAGAGGATGGGAAAGAGGGAGAGAGAGAGGGAGGGAGAGAGGGATGGAACGACGGACAAGAAAAAGAAGCAAGGAGGGGGAGGGGATGGATGAACGAGGGAAGGGATTAAATGGCCAGACATGTCAGCACCTCTCTTTCACATGCACATGCACAGGCACACGCACACACACATACACACACACACACACACACACACACACACAGAAAGACGCACACCTCCATCCTATTTGAGGGTGAAGAGAAAGAGAGAATGAGCCCTGAAGGGTTTTCCATTTGTCACTGTCATCAGGCCCCAAGCACAAGCACAAACACAAACACAAACACACACACACACAGACACACACACATTTTTACTTTTTACATCGGTGCAACCAAAATTTTACATTTCAGCGTTTAGGCCTATACTATGATACCAGAACTTTAGTAGTGGATACCAGTACCAGTGATACCAGGGTAAAAACAACAGTAAAACAAGGAATCCCATGTACTTCATCATATACTCTTTTAGGAACGTTGTCATCCTGGTTTCTGTTAGAAAGTTAAACAGCTCATGATTCTCTCTGTTATTTATTTTATATTGCTGTGAAAACATCTCCCTCTAACAACTGGATTTATTCAAGTTTCTCACCCAGAACTACATTTTACAAGATTACATTTGAACACATCATGATAACGGTCTAATTTACCACAGCCCAATACTCATCTTTACTGAATAGAGCCTGAACACATCATAATGTGAATCCCTTTAACTAGTCTAGCTCTCACAGATATGTTGTTAACAAAATAGGGTGGGTCCCCGGATGTGTAAGTGAGTTTACTGCATCCCAAACAGTTTACCTATACGGTACTGCCAGGCGTGTTATTAACTGTACAGTGCTGGAGCCAATCCCAGCTGACATTGGGTGAAGGTGGGGTACACCCTGGACAGGTCTCCAGACTATCACAGGGCTGACACATAGAGACAGACAACCATTCACACTCACATTCACATCTACAGGACATTTACAGTCACCAATGTACCTGCATGTCTTTGGACTGTGGGAGGAAACCTGAGAACCCAGAGAAAACCCACGCCAACACAGGGAGAACATGCTAACTCCACACAGAAGGACCCCAAGCGGGATTCAAAGCTGTGACCATCTTGCTGTGAGGCAGCAGAGCTAACCACTGCACCACCGTGCAGCCCTCATATATCTATGTTCTTATCAAAGTATTTCACCAGGGCATGTGTTATTTTCAACGGCTGATTTTATATATTTATACATCTATATATAGAACAGCAGAGTGAGAATGATCGGCTGGGAGAGAAGCCATCGTTCTGTTCCTCTGGTTCTGAGGAATAGATCGATAGCTCTGGTTCTGAGGAATAGATCGATAGTTCTGGTTCTGAGGAATAGATCGATAATTCTGGTTCTGAGGAATAGATCGATAGTTCTGGTTCTGAGGAATAGAACAATAGCTCTGGTTCTGAAGAATAGATCGATAGTTCTGGTTCTGAGGAATAGATCGATAGTTCTGGTTCTGAGGAATACATCAATAGCTCTGGTTCTGAGGAATGATCGATAGCTCTGGTTCTGAGGAATAGATCAATAGCTCTGGTTCTGAGGAATGATCGATAGCTCTGGTTCTGAGGAATAGATCGATAGTTCTGGTTTGATAGCTCTGGTTCGATAGCTCTGGTTCGATAGTTCTGGTTCGATAGTTCTAGTTCGATAGTTCTGGTTCTGAGGAATAGAATGATAGTTCTGGTTCGATAGTTCTGGTTCTGAGGAATAGATCGATAGTTCTGGTTCGATAGTTCTGGTTCTGAGGAATAGATCGATAGTTCTGGTTCGATAATTCTGGTTCAATAGTTCTGGATCGATAGTTCTGGTTCGATAGTTCTAGTTCTGAGGAATAGATCGATAGTTCTGGTTCGATAGTTCTGGTTCTGAGGAATAGAATGATAGTTCTGGTTCGATAGTTCTGGTTCTGAGGAATAGATTGATAGTTCTGGTTCGATAGTTCTGGTTCTGAGGAATAGATCGATAGTTCTGGTTCGATAATTCTGGTTCAATAGTTCTGGATCAATAGTTCTGGTTCGATAGTTCTAATTCTGAGGAATAGATCGATAGTTCTGGTTCAATAGTTCTGGTTCAATAGTTCTGGTTCGGTAGTTCTGGTTCTGAGGAACACATCAATAGCTGTTTCTGGGCCTATATATATTTATCTGCTCTATAGCTGGAGCTCTTCGGTCATATGTGAATATTGATCAGTATTCATTGTGTTTATTACTGTTTCAATGTTAATATTTAGGTTATTTATAACATGGTTATATAGCAATAATATAATAATAAATAAACATGTAATATTTATATATTTATGAATGTATAATTAATCATAATTTTTGAAGTAAAACTCCCAGTAACCAGTCAACATGGACAAAACATGGAGAGCACCGGAGTATATCTCTATAGATTGTATCCTAACTCTATTTCTAGTGTATTTCCATCAGATTTATACATTATATATATCATAATATTATATAGCAATAGTCAGAGTGGAGGAGAAGACATTCAGTTTACATCTTGGTTTTAATGGTGATATTGTCTTTGAATGTTAGACTTTATAGTAGTCTCCTATTGCATCTCCAATGTAATCTCAATGGTAACAGAGGTTAGTTTACTTACAACTTTTTCATATTCCTTAGCATCTTACCTTTCAAAAGAGACCAGATATATCCATAGAAGCCTCATGGCTGAGGAGCTACTCCTGATTCACTTTGGCTCGTTATTTTAGGTGTTTTTTCTGAGGGCTCTGATGTGGCTATAGGGCTCAACAGGATAATGTATACCCAGCAGACTACACACTGCTGAACCCAACAATCAACACTACTCTTAACTGTTAAATATTTCATGGAAACACACAATATAACAGCCAGCGCTGCAAAATCCTACAAGGAGACATATTCAAATTTAGCATTGTGATGCAACATGTTGAAGACACACAATATAATGTCCTGTTGGATGGTCACATTCAGCAGTCAAGGCTAATACTCTGATAGCTGCTATTTTAAGGGCGTTTTCACATTAGGTACGATTGATCCGTACCATGCCCGATTAAGATTGCCCCCCCTCTCTGGTCAGCTTTCACATTAGTAAAGTTGTTCCGTACTCGAGCACACTTCATCATCAATGTGTATGTGTTTATGTTGAGATCAGCTGTTCTAGCGGCGGAGCATCGTAAAACACTTCATTCAAGCTGGACAGAAACTAAATCAAACTCACCAACACTATCGTCGTTAGTCTTTCCAACAATCACCAACTCTGGTTTGGCCAAAATAAACTCTGATTTCACCGAGTTTGATGTGAAAATATGCCGACTCTACACGTTGTAAACTACTTGCTAACTGCTAACGTTACTCGCGTTAAATAGCGGTCCACTTCTGTGTATCGGTATGGTTGGCTTTCACACCTGATGCGAACCGTACCCGAGTCCACATGATCCGTACTTTAGACCACCTTTTCAAGTGGACTCGGGTACGGATCGACGAACCGTGCGTACGGTACGGAGCATTCACACTAATCAATCGAACTGGACTTTGGGGACAAGTGTACTCGGATCCGGGCCCAGGTCCCTGATTGTGAAAGAACCCTAAGATATGAGTAAAGTGATTCTGTAGAGAAGATATGCTAACATTCATCCTGTGTGTGTGTGTATGTGTGTGTGTGTGTGTGTGTGTGTGTGTGTGTGTCTCCTGTGCAGGCTGGAAGCTGAATCCAGTGGTTGGAGCGGTATATGGCCCTGACTTTTATGCAGGTAAAGAATCACACAGTCCTGTACTTAGAATCCTTCTTTCTACTGCTCACGCTTTATATCCTCCCTTCTTGTTTCATCTTCATCTCTATCCCTTTGTCTTCCTTCTGTGTGTTGTGTGAAAGACGTGTGAGCTTCCACCTCATGAGTTGGATTCATCCTGACACAGATTACAGATTTACGTGTTCCGTGTGTGCAGTTTGAAGTGGCAGCTCAGTTTCATTTGGTAGAAGTGCTGAGACCGTCCGCTCCCCTTAACTGCTCTACTTTTTGCTCATTAGTCTGAAATCTGTTCATTCCCAGACAGCTTTACAGCACTCCTCTAAATAACCAGCCTGACAGAGAGAGGCCATCCATCTCTTTTATTTCTCCTTCCCTCTTTTCCTGTTTTTCTGCCTCCTTCCCGCCATCTATCCCTCCATCCAGCCAACCAAACACAAACCTCAGATGACCTCAAAACCCTCTATCACAGTTTCCCATGCTCTGCTGCCTGTGGATATATCCCGTGTGTGGGGGTGTGTGTATACAGTATGTGTGTGTGTGTGTGTGTGTGTGTGTGTGTGCGTGTGTGTGTGTGTGTGTGTGTGTGTTTTTGTGGTGTAGCTTTATGTTGATTTACAGACATGTATATTTATGCATTTATATATTTTAGGTGCATACAAAACAAAAACTGATCCATCTGTCCAACAGCATACACACACACACACACAAACACACGCACACACACACACACACACACACATACACACACACACACACACACATCCCTAAATAACAGTACTGTCAGTGTTACACTAGCTGGTCTAACACTAGTCTACCTTTTTATTACATTCATTCTCTATCCTCCTAGACCCAGACTCACTTTACTCACTTTAATGGTGCCTTAATGCACGGGCTTACCGGGGCTTAAGTCCCAGGCCCCGAGTACCAGGGGCCTAACGAGACATGAGCTTAAAAAATGTTTAAATATATATATATAATAAATTACAATATTACATATTTGCACCACCGCCGCCATGAACCTTGAATATTGGGCCAGGGATGTCACAGAGGTTTTTCGGTGCATAGCTATCAGCGCACTCAGTCCCTGCCCAGTTTTTATGGGTGGGCCCCTGACAATCTTGACTTTTTAAT
This sequence comes from Sebastes umbrosus, assembly GCF_015220745.1. Taxonomy (NCBI): domain Eukaryota; kingdom Metazoa; phylum Chordata; class Actinopteri; order Perciformes; family Sebastidae; genus Sebastes; species Sebastes umbrosus. The sequence goes on from NC_051288.1 coordinate 687,803, forward strand.
GTGATATTGGATTCATGTTGAATAGTTTAATATTGTGTAGGTTTATATGTCAAACGACAACCATTAAATAATATCCTTATTTACTGTATATTTTTTCTTTGGTTCAGTGGATGTAAATTAACTGTGACGTGATAGTGCAGCCTGTTATCTATAAGAATGGCAGAGTATGCTAAAGTCATGTAGTCATTATTAAATCTTACATTTCATACACAAACAGTCTGAGCCCTCATTCAGTTATTAGTGCAAAACAAAGTCAGTGAAACAGCGACATGGGGACAGCAGTATGATCAGAACCACGATCAGCACCACGATCAGCACCACGGACAGCACCATGATCAGCACCACGGACAGCACCATGATCAGCAACATGATCAGCACCACGGACAGCAGCATGATCAGCACCACGGACAGCAACATGATCAGCAACACGGACAGCAGCATGTTCAGCAACATGATCAGAGCCACGGACAGCAGCATGATCAGCACCATGATCAGCACCACGGACAGCAGCACTTTCAGCACCACTGACAGCAGCACGATCAGCACCACGGACAGCAGCACGATCAGCAGCACGATCAGCACCACGGACAGCAGCACGATCAGCAGCACGATCAGCAGCACGATCAGCACCACGAACAGAGGTCAGCACCACGGACAGTAGCATGGACAGGAGTACTACACATCACACAAGCAAGACTCAGGGGACATTTCATTCTACTCTCTCACATATCTAATACTCCATATTTGCAAACATAAACTGAAAAAGAACCAACATTTTGACAGGAAAACAACTTACACAAAAATGACATGAATAATATGATTGTGGCCAACTTACTCACTTACACTTACCAGGAGAAAGCACTTCTGAAGGTGAGACTATAGCTGGTGTTATACCAGTTTTTATACCGGTTCTTCACCTGCGATGTTTGCAGATTTTTAACTGAAAAGACTGATCGTCTTGTGTTACCGCTGTTCACACAGGCCTTTTTGGCTCAATAACCTAGCTTTGTCTTGACTAATGGTTGACGTATTGTCTTATAATGATGACTTTCATATTCTGTTTACTGATGAGGAGGGCACTCAATTTAATATGTGTCGCTGTCCATTGACGGGTTCTGAAATAATGTTGCCACGGCATATTGTGAAAGGAGGGAAGTAATATTAAGGCACTTATGTGTATAGTAAACAGTACGTAGATAGTAATAATCCAGCCTTTTTACCCAATAACAGTAAGTGTCTCTCTGACCCATCAACCCACAGAGTAGCAGCACGTTTACTAGGCAGGGCTTATTGTTTCCTTTCTCCCATCCTTCCTTCCTTCTTTCCTTCTGTTATTCCTTCCTTCCTTCCTCCCTCCCTTCTACTGCAGTCCAGTCCCAAACAACATCTTCCAATATGGGCCCAGTTTGTGACATGATTGTGGCATTATGTCACTCAGCTAAAGGTCCAATCACTTTGGAAAGGTCCACAGAAATGGATCCCACTTTGAGCCTGTAACAGGCAGAAGTGTCTGAGAAGAAATGCTTCACATCTACGGTGATGTTAACCTAAACTGTCCAAAATGATTTGACAGAAAGAAAATGTGTGGAAGATACAAGTCTTTACTGGTTTCATAATAGATTAGAATAGATAATAGATATAAATGAACAGTGACAACATTTTACACAGCGATACAATTCAAAGAAATTAAATATAAATATTTTCAATATATTCTTTTATCCATTTCACTTATCCAGACTTTTTGCATTTGTCCACATTTATTATAAGTCAGCACTGATGTTTTACCCTGGTAAAGTGATGGGAAACTGGCAAAGCTACAATTTCTGTTTGAGTTAAAGCAAAATGTGTTTTAAGTCATTCCTCTGTAGGGGCCCAATATCGGTCTAAACAGTAAGGAATAACAGATGCATGAAAGGAGCTCATGTTAATTTCCCAAATGATGTATTACTCCAAGAGGCCTTTCAATGAAGCCACTGAACTTGTTGTTGAGCTGAAAATGTTTGTCTATTGCCTTTGATTTGCTGCCGTTGATTGACTTTCCAAACATGTCTTTGGTTTAACAATATTCCATGTTTAGCAAAGAACACTTTCATTATAATCTATTATTTTCCAGACATGCTCAATACATGTCTTAAAGTTGACTAATATTTACAGTGAAGTGTAGCTACATAAATACACTAAACCCTAACCTTAACCACTGCTCATTCATCATATATGTAGATGACTTCCATCTTTTTGTCTCTCATCAATTCACATTTTAGACTTTCCAGAGACTTCCAGTAACACAGCAGGTTTCTCTCTCCACCGCTGTAACAACATTAGAACCAGTGAACCAGTTCTGCTCCTCATACCAGTATTAGAAAACCCACACTCACACATACTCAGTCCGTCTTGCTAATTTATAGGATGCTAATGCATGGAGTGATCCTAAAAGCACCATTAAAGTTTGCCAAGCCTAAACGACACTATATGCCGCTCTTTCTCCCAGGAGGAGGGAGGGATGGATGGATGGATGGATGGATGGATGGATGGATGGATGGATGGATGGATGGATTAATGGATGGAAGGATAGAAGGATGGAAAAGTGGGAAAAATACACAACAGAAAATAGGGAAAATCAGCCATGCCGTATCGTGTCTGCCCTCTCTACGTGTTCATACCTTCTCCTCGTTACATGAATCTTTCTTGTGGCTCAGGTCTACTGGCATTCATTCACCCACATACACAGTATAGTTTATATCCACGCCTCCACCCTTCATGTCTTCCTGCATTCCTACAGGCATTCCTTCTCTATCTCTGTCCTCTCATCACTCTCTCTCTCCTCTACTGTATGAAAAATGAAGAATTCCCACCTGTAAGTGAAAGTGCGTGGGATTGGGATTTCTTCTGGAATAATTATGAGTGCATTTAATCTAGTTTGGGGAGGAAGTAAAGCAGGATGTAAAGGGGGATGTAAGGGCGATTAATCATTCTTTATCAGACGGCTTTCCCAGCACCCATCAGCTGAATCGGCCTCCATAAATCCTGGCCAGCTGACAGTGCACTCCATCTCCATTGCCGGGCTCGGCTACAGGTTTATTGTGCACAAATCCCATTCAGAAGAATGACAGATGACCTCCACATGCATACACAGCCATGCTCACACACTCATGAATACCCGTATGAAGGTGCACATGCAATAATGTAAGCATAGATGTACAGTCTGGCTGGTGCATTTACACTCAGGTATGCACCGAAACAAGCAGACACTCATAGTTACACATAGCTACACTCTCATAGACACGGATACTATGAGTTGTTAAATAAAAGATGAAGCTATCACATAATAGCCAGGAGTGTGGTCTGTTTGAACAACGCCTGCACTCCTCCAGGGCCTTTCAGCAGTGCTAAACAATAGAAATGGATTCAGGCTCAAATTATTGTAAAGTAAAGAGGGTGCACATATGTAGTGCATCTTAACGTCCTTGCATCCAAACTAATTGCTGGTAAATCCTAAGGCCAACTTTAAGTTTCCACAGCTGAGCATTATAACCTCTGGTCAAATCTTTCTATCTTAAATCAGTACCACTTAAAGCTATATCGGTAGGTAATTTTGAGAAACTAGCAGTGGAGGCTGGTCCATAGAGGCAGAGGAGGTTGCTCCTCCTCTATTTTTTTGAGAGGAAAGAGGGAGATCAAAATATAAGAAAGAGTAACTGTTTGAGTTAAACCGTTACCAAATCTCAGAATCATTTATAAGATCATTTTTCTCTCCATTATTCAATTCCTGATTAATTAACTATGTTTCCGCTGTTGCAAATGACCACTTGTGATTTAAAGGTAATTTTTAGGAGACCAGATTGAATTCATTAAGTCCGTTAACTTTGCCATTCTCTGTGTTAAGCTGTTGAAATGAAATTCAATACTTCCTGCAGACATTTCAGAATAAAACGAAGGGACATGCTTATGCCCCCAGAATGGTAAGAAATGGGTACAACGCATGGATGTTACTTTTGCAATAACAGCAATTTAAAATGACAAATGGTAATAAAATTAGGAAACAAGAAACCCTACCATTAATATACAATAATCATACAATAAAATATACAATAAAAATAACATGGGGGACCTGAAATCGAGTCCTAAAATCTAATAAGTGCCTTTCTTACAGTAAATAAAGGCCTGTCCTCAGGTCAGGTAAATATGTGTTGTGGCACAACACAAACAGACATCCACACACACACGCACACATACACATACACATACACATACACATACACACACACACACACACACACACACACATATACACATTCACATACACAACATGGTATGCAACTCTGATGAGAATGGAGACCAGACTTCCTCTAATGTTTTTTGATCAGAGTTTGCATAATAGCCTTGGCCTATGTGAGTTGTGTGTGTGTGTGTGTGTGTGTGTGTGTGTGCGCGCGCGTGCGCTAATGTGTGTGCTTGAGTAAAATAGACTGCATAGGCATGAAGGACAATGAGGGAAATGTAATACTGATTGATTGACTGTGTCCTAGACTGACTATATGCAAAGCAGGACAAGTGTGTGTGTGTGTGTGTGTGTGTGTGTGTGTGTGTGTGCGTGCGTGCGTGCGTGCGTGCGTGCGTGCGTGCGTGCGTGCGTGCGTGCGTGCGTGTGTGTGTGCGTCGGTGCGTGCATGCTTGTGTGTGCAGGGCTTGGCAGAGCAGCTCTCCAGAACACAACAAATAAGATTAAAATGTAAAATGCAGGCAGGGAAGTAACTAGGCAAGCAGCTCAGGCCTTTTTAACATATGCAGGAAAATTTGCAAGTTGGAAGGGCGACATCAGATCAGCTCTGGGCTTCGTCATACTGGAGCACCATCTCTGGTCCAAGGCCGGCCGAGATCACTGTCAGCTATAGACCCCGCCTTTTCAAACTGATGTTTTAAAAGCCAGCAGTGATTTGTGGTGATGTTTCCATACAGTAGTGTGACCGTAGCCATGCTGTTCAGCATTTGCAGCTGTTATTTGTATTGTGGCTTTAACATAAGGTAAGATTTATTTATCCTCAGTGGGGAGAGCATGATAAATGACACAGGAACATTTAACATTCTTTGACAGCAAATGGGGGCAGCACGGTGGTGCAGTGGTTAGCTCTGTTGCTTCATAGCTAGAGGGTCGCAGGTTCAATCCCGGATTGGGGTCCTTCTGTGTGGAGTGAGCATGTTCTCCCAGTGTAAACATGTTCTACCCGTGTCTCGTGGGTTTTCTCCGGGTTCTCCGGTTTCCTCCCACAGTCCAAAGATATGCAGGTTAGGTTCATTTTTTGAGTGTGAATGGTTGTCTGTCTCTATGTGTCAGCGACCTGTCCAGGGTATACCCCTCCTTCACCTAATATCAGCTGGGATCGGCTCCAGCACCCAGCGCCACCTTGAACAGGATAAGAGGTTACAGATGCTGGATGGGTGGATGGATGAAAGCAAATGCTCACGGTTTTAGGCCGTATACTGTGTAGTATATTTTTGGATACTTTGGATAGACAGTCACACTAGCATTTATAATTTGTGTAAGTGCTATGATAGATATGTATCAATCAAATACATCATATCCATAATATGAGACACAAATATGCTGCTTTGAATAAGGCCGATGCTGGATCCATTCAGCCCCAGATTGAATGTGAATACCAGAAGCAGCAGATTGTGGGTGCAGTTGCAGTTTATATTGCTACATTAAAAAATCAAAGATTTCTTGAATACTACGGAATGTTATCCGATGCAAATTTGTCAGATATGGCATTTGCAATCCCTTCAACTCTGGATGACAGTGTGATCTTTATGGAAAACCATTTCTGTTAAACGTGATGTAGAATTGCCTTTAATTTTGCTTCTCTCATCTCCAGTAAGAGCTGCGTTTGAACAGGCTTTGCATCCATTACTGAAGTTCTTCAACTTTTATTGCCACTCATTCTGCCACTCCAGCTGATGTCATCATTGTCAGATTTTAGTGGATCTGCTCACTGAGAATGAATGTTATTCACTCTAATATCTTGAAACCTCGCTGCTGTAATGCAGCATGTAGATTTTATGATTTTCAGAGGATCGATTTGAAGCCCAATTAGTTGGAGGCACCACGATAAAGCCTTGTGTCCTGGAATAGAAGTGTGATGCATTAAACACAGTGGCGCCCACACACACACACACACACACACACATCACATCACATCACATATTACTCATCACTTTTCTAAAAAACACAATTTTCTAACTGTACTTTTATTCTTATCATGAGCTAACATCCCATTGCTGCCTACATTAACAGATAAGATGTACAGTATGTGTGTGTGTAGCCTGTGTAGCATTTTGTGCACGTGTGTATCAGTGGATGTTGTTGTTTGTTTGTTTTATGGGCCTGCTGGCTGTCAGGCCGAGGCCCTGCCATGATTCATGGGTTATTACAGCACCACCGTAGCATGCACGAGCCATAGCTCATCATCAGATTGCACTCGTATACGTCACACCACCGGTAACATGCACATACACGTGTCCTCATGCTCACTCATATGCACACACACACACAAACTGAATGCCTGCTGGCACACACATACACACACAATAAAGGAGGAATGAATATTAAGAAAGCGAGAGGAAGTGGGGGCATCGGGGAAATTGATCTTTTGCTCAGAATATATCACCGATGGACTGTGTGCCGGCTGTGTGGCATATTAATGCCGTGTGCCTAGTTAGAGTAGGAGGAAACAGACGCAGCAGAGGACAGAGGATCTCCATCACAGACGGAGAGAGACGGAGCGTTTCTGTCCCAGAGCACTTACAGTGGAGCATGTTGCTGCTGCAGACAGCAGGTGTACTCATCCATATCCGGGACCTCTCAGAGCTCTGAGGGTGCTCAGGAGGTGATGCAATATATTTAGAGTTTGACAGGACTCCTTTTAAGGCAGGGGTCAGCAACCTGCGGCTCCGCAGCCACATGTGGCTCTTTATCTCTTCTCCAGTGGCTCCCTGTGGATTTTTAAAAGTGGAAATGAATAACTGTTTTTTGATTACATTTTCATTTTTATTTATCATTGTTGTAGGTCTATAGTACGACGGCACGACGGAGTATTAGGGCCACATTGAGGAAAAAAAATAAATCTGAGATTTCGAGAATAAAGTCAGAATATTACGAGAATAAAGTCAGAATATTATAAAGTACTAATTTTACGTGATTTTTTCTTTTTCTTGTAATATTCGGACTTTATTCTGTAAATCTCAGATGTTCTTTCCCTCAATGTGGCCCTAATACTCCGTAGTACATTTGCACTTGAGCCCTCACTGCATTAGACTTATATATTATATACTTAGACTATAAACTGGGTTACCTTCATCACAATGATCAAATGTTTTGCAGCTTCAGAGAGATTTTTTTTTTTTCTTGCCTAAAATGGCTCTTTTGGTAGTAAAGGTTGCTGACCCCTGTTTTAAGGCATCTGTTTGAGTTTACAGGCCACAGGTCGTTCTATATATCCTCATATAAATCTATTATGTATACATAAGTGTCTTGATTATATTATCACGTTAAGGAAGTTTGAACTTTTGGTACAATTAGAGCCACTGTAGGTAAAATAAAAAAATTGGGGGGAGGTGGGTAATATTCCAAGAAAAAATAATATTTCCGAGATTAAAGTCTTAAATTTAGAATAAAAAACTCGGAAAAAAGTGGAGTGCAAAACCGTGCTAATGTCAGCCACCGTCCTTAAGTAGTGTTCTTATGTTAAAGATGGCCTCTGAACGAGGAGAAGGTCCTTAAAGATACACACATGTGTTGTCTTTCATCTTCTTTTTGTGTTTTAGTAACTAATGATATTGTAGAAGTTACAGGGAAGTAGAGATGAACAACACTAGAAGACGTTAACACTGTGTTACCATAGTAACATACTGACCCTTTTAACTGTCACTGTGTCAGTGTGAAGGTACAATGACACAGATAAGGCACAGAACATACTGGAAGTGCTTGTGTTGAACCAGATTATGGTGAATGAAGGACGTCTAGAATACCTGCTTAGCCTGCTGCCGCCACCCGGCCCCGGATAAGAGGATGAGGATGGATGGATGGATGGATGGACCGGACAGACAAATGGATGGATGGATGGATGGACGGATGGACGGATGGATGGATGGACGGATGGATGGATGGATGGATGGATGGATGGATGGATGGATGGACGGACGGACGGACGGACGGACGGACGGATGGATGGACGGATGGATGGACGGATGGACGGATGGATGGACAGTCCACTATGTAATATATTTTGCACTCGGCGGCTCACGTCAGCGTCGTGTTTAACGGTGGCATACGTGTTGTGATGAGGTTGATCCAACTTTGCAAGTGACACGGTTCCTTAACAAAAATACCCCACTGGTTTTCACTACCACAGTTTTGCATTAATTTTTTTTTTTTCTAGTAAATTTACAACTTTATAATCTTGCAAATTTGTCAGTTTGTTCTCATAAATTTGCCACTTTAATCTCAGAGAATATCCAATTTTCTTTTTTGTAAATTTATGACTTTAATCTCGAGTTTTTTCTTGGAATATTATCCTTCTCCCTCGGCTCCGCTTTTTTTTACTACGTACTTTCTTCTTTTACTGTCGAACCTTTGAGTCTTTAGAAGTAAAATAATTAAGCTGTGCAATAGCAGCTAACTAGGTATTTTCACATGTTGGTGAAATGTTTACTGAGGTTAAATATGAGCTCATTTTAAATGCACCACATATGAAAATAACTTTTAATCTGTTTTACTAAACCAGTTTGGGCTCCTCTCTGAAGACTTCTAATGTAGTAATCCATCCCAGTGATGGATTATACACCTTCACTGTGTTACAGGAACAGTTACAGTATGTACATTCACATTTAAAGCGTGATACCATCTATAGCCTGTACAATCATATGAGGATTAAACCCAGATTGTACATTATCAATTTCTACCTTTACAGTGCGCATGCCTGTAAACAGACAGTAGTGTCAGTTCTAACTGGTAAGTCAGTCCAGAATCAATGGATGAAACTGGAGTCAACAACTGTATTAAGGGTTTGTATTTTTGAACCCCCGATGTATTATGAGGTGAATTCAATTCAATTTGATTTCAATTTAACTTGACTCCTTTTAGGCCAGTGAGCAAAGAATGCAGTAATTCTTTCTTCTTTGCTGCACATTACTTAAGACATGTATGCCCAGAATCCAGACAACGCGTGTGAGTGCGTGCGTGCATGAAGCCCTTGCTCCCCTGTTGACTGAAGGTTGAACAGGGACCTTCAGATAAACCAGCTCACATCACATCACCATGCCACCTCATGCCTGTAGGGGTGACCCTTGTGTGTGGGTGTGTGTGTGTGTGTGTGTGTGCGTGATGAAGGATGATCTTAGGATGAATCTGTCTCTCCAAACAATACAGGCCATCTGCTTTGTGTCCCTGCTGCCAAACGCTGAGCCGGACCTCCACGCAGGAGCTCACCTCTCTCTCTCTCTCTCTCTCTCTCTCTCTCCGTCTCTCTCTCCCTCACACTGTTTCATCCCAGGAACATCTCTTCTTCATCCCTCCATCCTCTTTGATATTTTGCTATACCCTGTCAAGTTGTTCTTGTCCACACATTAGAATCAGAATGAAGACTTATAACGTTTGTCTGAATCAGCATTTGGGATGCAAAGACGGAAAATAACGTGAAAAATAAATGACTAAAGCTCCCCTACATGCCATTTTTGAAAATACATAAGAAAAATAAATCACAACTGACACGTTGGCCTCACGTGCATTTACACTTTGCCACCAGGATAGTTGTAATCACATGCAAAAGAAAGGCAAACAGCACTCAGCTATAAAACCTTATGGGCATGTTTGCGCTGTAATATCATTAGTACAATATCTATATATAAATATATAAATCAGACCTTGATGGGCCTTTCGGACCCAACAGCACCACTGCGCTCTGAATCCCATTATATCCAATGGCTTACGCAGCGCCTCGACAGCTTCTCACTGCGTCAAGCAAAGCGTGGGCCCAGCAAGTGCAGCTCAAACTTGTTGTGTCTGAGAGATCAGGAGACGAGGAGATGAGGAGACGAGGAAACAAGGAGACGAGGAGACAGGGCAGATAACGCTGGCAAAGGATACACAATTCATGGTGCTGTCTGCCCCTTAGTGTTGTAACATACTGTGTTTCTGACCACCTCTCTCTCCCTCTCTCTATCCCTCTCTTTCCTTCCCTCTCTTTCTCTCTCTTTCCCTCCCTCTCTCTCTCCCTTTCTCTCTCAGTGACAGGGTTTCCATACCCCAGTACAGGAGCAACTGTGGCCTATAGAGGGGCCCATTTGAGAGGGAGGGGTCGCACCGTCTACAACACATTCCGTGCTGCACCTCCTCCTCCACCCATCCCTGCCTATGGAGCGTGAGTGCCTGCTCTCACACACACACACACACACACACACAAACACACACACATCCAAGTGAAACAAACACACATAATCAAATCAACACTATGACACGTCTCCAAGACTAAAAACATGCTACTGCACAAATGGGATTCACAGCATTGCTCAAACACAGAAGCTAACACGCACACACACACATAAATAAATACATACTCACACATACACACATGCAGGGGTAGAAGAATGGTGAATGGAAAACAAAAAGGCTGCCTTCTAATAGAGCGGAAAATTGTTCTTTGATTCCAGAATGGCCGAATTTGTCTCTCTTTTTTCTAATGTGTCATTCTTTATTCGGCTGTGAATGGACTGCTATGCCCGGCACACTTCAATAGGCCCACTCCAGAGAGAGCGAGAGACCTAGAGAATGTGAAGGGGGGTGGTGGGTGTGGAGAGAGAGAGAGAGAAAGAGAAAAGATGTCTGAGAGAGCGTGTTAGGGTTGAAAGAAAAAAATGAGAAAAGAAATGCAGATGCAGACGGAGAGCTGGAGGCAGCAGGCTGAGAGAAGAATAATGGATGAGTGGTGCAGTTTGACCACATGGAACTACTGAAGGAGTCACTTACTGTATGGTGGTAATTCAAATGGATTCTCTTTAATTTAGCAGCTTTTTGTTGGATAAACAAAGAATGGCTTCATCAAAAATGAAAGAAAACTAGGTGACATGTAGCCTTTATCTGTGCTGAACCAGTTTGGATGATTTGGTAAAAAGCATGGTGTCTTCAAAGCTTCTTCATATTCATTCACAGCCTTCACAGAATAATATTAATATGAATATTAACACAACATTACCATTGTTTGTTTATGTTCTCTTAAGATGGCAAAGGCCTCTGCAGGGTGCCCGAGCTACAAGCGCACACATGAGGCTTTTATGACTGACATATTGTCTTTGGCAGTATTTTCCAAAATTTCACTGTGCATTACCGAATATAGAAAACAGGAGTCCTCAATGCTGAGTGAAAGCTTGAATAATGAGAGAAAGGTGAAACAAGAGGAGATAGTTTGTCTGCACTGTACATCAAGACACTTGTTAGTACAAGTTGTTACAAAACAGGAAGTCATTTGTATACTGAAGAGTACAGCTTTCCCCCCAAAAGAGCTGCTGCTTTGTGCTTTGGGTCATTCCTCTCTATCAGGAAGTAATTGAAATAACTGAGATTTACTTCTGAATGATTCAAGCCGACATACAACAGCGAAGGTCAATTCTTCATTGTCCTGCCCGATGACCATCTTCTCTCCCTCTGGGATGTTGAATGAAGCACAATTACCATAGAAATGGTTTGCAGAGCCAACGTGTCTCGTGCTTGAGGTGCAATAACGTCACGTTCAGCACATGCACCTTCGTACCTCAGATGTTGTGCTTGTGTAAACAAGCCATCTTGACTCTATGTGCCTATAAAGCCTCGGACACACAGGGAACGACAGGAGCGCGTGGCGGCTGCGTGGCGTGGTTGCTGTGTGATTCACGCGTCGGGCGTTCACACCAGCTGCATTTCAGCTGCGTGTCTGCTGCGTTTCTGCTGCTGCAGCTGCCGCTGTCAGCCCTTTCTTCCCGCTCCTGACATTCCTGGTGTGTTTGGGCTGTCAGAACGATAACTGCACATGTACTTTTAGCACACTTTAGTGTGCATGTGTAGGACACTGTTATGTACACTGAAGTATGTACAGAATTGTGTATGTATCCCCTGTCCCCAGTTGTCCGCTGCTGTCTATATTCACGTTCGCAGAGTACATCCTCGACATCAACTGATTCACACTGCATTTTAGCAAATGTGAAATTCCACCAACACAACGTACACAATGAATAGACAGAACATTCATACTGTTCTTGTTTTTACTTAAAGTTACTATGAGAAACTTTGAAGTGGTTATGAAACAGTCTCAGTGTAAAACTGATGCCTCTGTATACGTACAGGAGTAAACGAGACCATCAGAGAGAAGATTGGCTATTTCTAGATTGTTTTTCTTAATGTCGGTCATCGGTGCCAGTGGGTCCGATTCCGAAAGAAATCAAACAAAATCCTGCAAGTTCACCAGAAACTCCTTCAGCTCAGACTCCACTCCTGCCCGCCGCCAACAGACCTAGATCCGACTTCTGCGCCGCCGCCTTCGCCCTGCAGTCGGAGCTCCGGTGGGAGGTGGAGAGCTCCTCCTCCGGCCAGGAGCAGAGCTTCGCCTGCTGGAGGGATGGGAGACACGGCAGAACCAGAACCAGAACCAGGACTGAGCGGGGCAGACTGTCAAGCCCTGCTGCAGTGAAATGAGAGGTTTTCTAAAGGGACTCTGGTGCTCGGAAACACTACCGCGTTTGTCCACAGGGACCGCCAGAATCAACACGAAATGAAAGTTGCTCGTAGTAGCTTTAAGAAATGATTAACTAAAAAACCATATCACTGAATCAAATGCCTCATGTTTGACATCTTCTGTTAACAGTGTGGTCTACCAGGATGGCTTTTATGGAGCAGAAATATATGTAAGTCAAAATTTATTTATATGCATTTTTTTTATCCTTCATGAATTTATTCACTATGGTCAGTCAAGAAAATAATTTGGTACGGAGTGTATTGAGCATTTGATCCAAAGCTTTACCTAAACTCAGCACCTTAATGTTCCTAATGAATCCCTCTGTCTCTCCTCAGGGAGGGTATGCAGCTTACAGATATGCCCAGCCAACTGGTACTGCTGCAGCTGCATACAGTGACAGGTATGTTGGCTACACTGGTTCCACTGGTTCCACTGGTTCCACTGGTTCCACTGTAAAGAATCAGGATTAGTTTTACTCTTTCCTGTTTTACACACACTGTGTATCCCTTACCAGCCTTTAAACCATACCTGTGCACAGATGTTTTGATGGACGGTGGTTCATTTGAAAAAACGTTCCTTCTCAATATAAATAATAATAATAATAATTCATAAAATAATTAACATTTTTAGTTGTAATCTGCTGAACGCTCTACGTATTTCAAACTCCAGTTTGTCCATTGATTATACATTTTAAAAATGAAACACAGCAGGATCAAGTTCAACTTTGCCATTTCATTCAATATTAAATAAATAACGCTATGAAATCAATCTTGAAATAAATAAATAAGGCAATAAATACATAAATAATAAATAAATAAATACAGATTTATTTATTTAAGGGAACTTTCCTTTTATAATGCCACATTTATTTCCATCTGTTATATTCAAGTAGGGCGTGGTTATCTAACAGAATCAGACCAAAGCACAAGAATTAGGAAGCTAAACTGAAGGTCACTGAGCTGAAGGTTTGTCTCCAGGAATTATGACGGCTACAGCAGCTTGGAAAATAGCGGTATAGGGCGCTGAATTTACTGTTTATCAGACCAAAAATGAGACAAGGATTAGCTAGCTAGCGCCCCCTGGTGTCTCTCCGCCTTCTAGCCGCTGCCTGGGAGACTACTTCACCATAAAGTTGGCTGATCTAGCATGGAGTCGGGGCGGTCCAGGATCAGAACCCCAGCGCTGGGGTTTGGACTAGCTGAATTTGAGTTGCTACAGCTAAATTCAGTGCCCCGTATCGCTATTCTCCAAGCTACTGCTGCTGTCATATTTGGAGTGTTGAGCGCTTGTAGCAACTCAAATTCAGCCAGTGCAGGGCTCAGCGCCGGGGGTCTGATCCCGGACCCACCCGACTCCCCACTGTATCCGGTGTATGTACCAGATGTGCTCGGTCTGGCGGATGGGTCTTGCGTTTATAGATGACGTTGCACATTATAACTGTTTGAATGTGGGAGAGACTAAACTGACTTGCTGGCTGTACCTACAACCCGCCCCTACTCTGCCTCTGATTGGCTGAACCAGGTGAGCTCAGCGAGTCAGTTTAGTCGCCCACACACTCAGCCAATTGTAATGTGCGACATCATCTGTAAACACAGGACCCCAAGCCCATCTGGCAGGCCAAACATCTGGTACGTACACTGGAATGGGCAGTGAGGTGGAGGGACCAGGGGGGGGGGGTCTGAATCGGTGTGACCACATTTATATATATATTCATTTAAATATAACAGATGGAAATAAAAAGAGCCGTGAAAGAAATGTGGCATTATGAAATAAAAGTCCCCTGAAATAAATAAATGTGTAAAAAATAAAGTCAGTCACACCGGAGGCCTGACGGGCCACGGATCCAACTATAGAACTATAATCACCATGGATTAGACTGTAGTAGACTAGTGTACTGTGTTAGGAGTCTGTTGCATTGATTATCAAAAATGTTTCTTCTATCTGATATATTTATCATGGAAAGCAAAGTGATTTTACAGATCTATAAAAATAGATCTATTGTACTCTAGTCCATGTTGGGATCCAGAATGATGACTGGATATTTCCAGTGATCTGATTGGTCAGTATTTGAGTTGTTGACAAGTTTTGATCCGATACTCTGAACCTGAGACCTGCCCTGCAGCAAAGGTTACCATGGTGAGGTAAACAGTGAGCCAGCTTTGTGATGCTGGAAAAACTAAGAACAAAGATAGCTGGCTAGGCCACTGGGTTTGCTTTGTGATACGGACCACAGGAGTAGATGTTGTCATACAGTATACACAGAGGCCCACCTGGACAGATGGGGACCACAACTAAAGACAATTTAACATTCTGCCATGTGCTGCAGAACAGACAGCAGAGGCAGGAGAGAGCAGTTCGATCCACTCCATCTTTCAAATGTCATTCCCCTTGGAGCTCCCTGTCACCTCCTCACCTCTGATCCCTGATCCCTGATCCCTGATCCCTGATCCCTGATCCCTGATCCCGTCCCTGATCCCGTCCCTGCCCGGCCCAGCAGAACCGCTGCTCTCCTCCCTGTCCTGTCCTCAGCTCTCTGGGAGCCTGCAGTCTGCTAGTGATATGTGTTTATAGAAAAACGTGTGTGTGTGTGTGTGTGTGTGTGTGTGTGTGCGTGCGTGCGTGCGTGCGTGCGTGCGTGCGTGCGTGCGTGCGTGCGTGCATGCGTGTGTCTACAGTAGGCATGTGTATGAAGGTGCTTGGGGAGCTAATCTTAGGGAGATTGAGCATGTCAGGCCCGATAAGAAACAGCCACAGCAGGAGCCTGTAGGCCTCCGATAATGTAAGATTTATCAGAGAGAAGGAGCGAGCGGTGTGCTCGGGAGGATTATGAACACAGCAGAGAAGAGCGGAGCAGGTGAGGGGGCACGTCTCCCTCCACAAGACTTATTTCATTCCCTTTCTTTTTCTCCTTCTCACTCTCAGCGTTGTTCCTTCTCCCTCTGAGGCTGATGTCTAGTACTGTATATCCCACTCAGCTCTCACACTGGGTCTCTCTCTCTCATTCTAGTTTTTAAGCTCTCCTGAGTTGAAGGGAAGCCCAGGCAGGGAGGTGGAGGTGAGGTGGAGGTGAGAGGAGATGGGGCAGAGGCTGGGGGGGGTGGAGGAGTTACATTTATTGTGTGATAAGAGAGCCCTTATACAGAGTGGATGGGCTGGAGACTGAGAGACTCTGCTTCTATTCTGTCTGCACACACACACACACACATTAACATTAGGCTACCAATGTCTACACTAGACAGCAAAAGAGGAAGCAATAGGCAATCAGGACTGACCATCAAATTCACCTTGTCCTTCTTCTATCAGTTCTCACAGCCACCCTCCCCTGGAGACACTATATCTTTAGGGTTTCACTTGTATACTCTACTGTGTATCGTTCCTGGAATATTTTTTACAAATGATACTATTCCTTTATCTATAACATGTAGGGTGCTTTAACATCAGGGACCTGGGCCTGGATCCGAGTACACTTGTCCTCAAAGTCCAGTTCGATTGATTAGTGTGGACGCTCCGTACCGTTCGTCAATCCGTACCCGAGTCCACTTGAAAAGGCGGTCTGGAGTACGGATCATGTGGACTCGGGTACGGTTCGCATCAGGTTCCAACCGTACCAAAACACGGAAGTGGACCGCTATTTAACCCGAGTAACGTTAGCAGTTAGCGAGTAGTTGGCAGGCTTTTTTCAACGCCGCCAGTCTCCTCCAAAATCTGTAAACATATAAAATTATTTCATATCTACAGTGTGTCTGTATATGCGCGCATCATGCACCGATGTCATTCTCTGAACTGCACAGACGTGGATGATACAGCAGGAAGGCCGGCGAGAGGTTCATTAATATATAAACAATAGGTGATAGGTTGAGTGATGTTTGTTATGTTATTTAGCTGATTTAATGGTCTATCTGTGAAGAACGAGAGACGCTCAGCTGTTCAGCGGGCAGAGAGAGAGAGACGGGGTGGGGGGGGGGAGACAACACGTAGAGTCAGCATATTTTCACATCAAACTCGGTGAAATCAGAGTTTATTTTGGCCAAACCAGAGTTGGTGATTGTTGGAAAGACTAACGACGATAGTGTTGGTGAGTTTGATTTAGTTACTGTCCAGTTTGAATGAAGTATTTTACGCTGCACCGCCACTAGAACAGCTGATCTCAACATAAACACATGCATGTGGATGATGACGTAGATGTACTTGGGTACGGAACAACTTTACAAAGCTGACCAGAGAGGGGGGGGCGATCGTACTCTGGCACGGTACGGATCAATCGTACCTAATGTGAAAACGCCAGATATGTCATGCTGCATTAGTAGTGTAACCATGGAAACAGACAACAAGTCACAGGATTGCTATTGAAACTGTCTTTGTTCTGTGATTTCTAAGCAGATTCGTGGACATTTATTTGAGAACATATGTCTTGTATTTATATAGTTCCTTCCGACCACTTAAAGTGCTTTCACCCATTCACACACACATTCACACACTGATTCATACACTAAATACTCATTCACACACCGATGGCTCAGCCTTCAGGAGCATATTGGGTATTGGGTTGCTCAAGGACCATTGACATGTGACTGGACGAGCCGGGGATCGGGACGACCTGCTCTACCTCTTAGCCACAGCCGCCCACAGAGAGATTCCAGCATTCTGTGTGTCCCATTGGGCTGAGCTTAATCAAAAAATGGTACACTAGCCCTGCTTCCTTCCTCCCCCCTTCCATGTACGCTCCATTACCATCCTTTCCTGAGGTCTCCCTCTGTAACACATAGTGGTGCACCCCCGCAGCCTCTTATCTTTGCCCTCCAGACCTACGTTGGCTTCCCTTTACTTTTAGAGGAGAATAAACAAACCAGACAGGAAGAGAGGAATATAAATAAAGCGGTCTGGTGGCATCGGAGAAAGAGGGATGGAGGGGTGGAATCAGAAAAGAGAGGGGCGTTGAGGGAGGGGATTAGTTCCGAGCCAGTGCTGGTGAAAAGACTGGAAATAAGCCCCAGGAGACGAAGAGAGAGATACAGGAGGAGATGGCAGTCAGGGGGCACGTACATGTAGAGGGGAGGAGGAGAGGAGGAGGTGAAGAAGAAGAAGATGGCTAGAAGGGGGGAAGGTATGGGACATCATCAGAGAATGTAGCTCTCTCCAAAATGATGTCCTTCTTTCTTCCTTTACCTTCCTGCTCTGCTTCAACCTCTTTCTTCCAAATATTTGTTCTTTACAAACCTGCAGTATATTTGCTTTTTTCCCTCTATGCAGAGACAGGAGGATTTTTCTAATTTTTCTCTTTGTTCATCACCTTATTTCTCCCTCCCTTCTGCCATCTACTACTCTTATCAATCTGTCCATTTCTTTTGTCTCTTTTACCTTCTCGTTACTTTTATCGCAATCCCTCCCCATCATCTGGAAGATAAAACACTTGTCCCCTTTTTCTCATAAATTGAAACGGGTAAAACAAATCATTGCAATCACACACTCTCACCTTTACAACGTACATTTATAGGGAGACATCGATTGCATTTTCATCCCATAGGCCTGTTCTTAGCGTGAGTGAGAGGAGGAAATGATTATAGATCTCTCCTCCGGACCCCAGTTAAAATCGACGACCCAATACCTTATGTGTCTCATGCATACTCATTGTGGCTGGTTGGTACTCCCTATCCATTATCAAACCTATTCAATCAAAGCCAACATGAACAAGGTTTATGTCTGGTGGTTGGAGTTGGGGAAGGGGGAAACAATTAACAGAGTATTTCTCAACTGATTAAATTCCCCTTTGATTTGTACTGGTCCAAAGAATCCATATAGTTTTATGCTTGGGGAATAAGTCAAAATGTCATTCAGATCATGAATCTACTGCCTCATATCCAAAAACTTCCTCCAGAGCTGCCGAGCTGTACCAACCTGTTAGGTGTTCCTAGCCGGAGGTAAATACAGGATAGCATTATGTTTGTGGCGAGAACTCTAAATGTAAAATAACAACGAGCTTGTTCAAATAAATATGGAAATAAACTCATTGTCTAATTGGAATGTAATCACTCCAACTAGACCTAGAACTGTATTATATAGATCTGGTTGTGGATGGATGATCCTTGACACAAGCTTGGATCTACAGTAAAACCTTTATTATTTCATGAGATGTTAAGCTTCCTTCGTCAACACATTCTCACTTCCATCGAGTCAAGTTCCGCCACATGGTCAGTGCCCCTCGCCATCGGAGACCAACACAACCACTTAGTTAAGCCTGGGACACACCAGGAACGTCAGGAGCGCATGGCGGCTGCGTTACCTGTTGTTTTTTTATTTCGGCGTCCCTGTCAACAAGTTAGAGCAGCCACACTGCCCGTGTGAGACATGTCTCACGCACGTCACACGCGCGTCTCAGCTGCGTCTCTTCTAGAGAATAGAGGTCTCGCCTATTTTTGACACATGCCACGCGCGTTTCACAGCAAAAACAGAAGTGAAGAAGTGAAGGTGATCTATTGACTGTATTTTGACATCATACCAGCAAGATTACTACTACTACTACTACAGTTTCAGTTACGGAGATGAAAAAAAAGTAAAGACTTATTTTTAAATCAACACTTCTTACTTTCATTTCAAAATAAAAGCCCTCAAGCTTTTTTTCTGTGAACAGAATTCCTTCATTTGTTAACACGAGGCTTTTATTCTGAAATATGTGCCGGACAATGTTCTAGATTATGCAGTGACTTAGAGAGCTCCATGAATGAATATAGTACGAAGTTTTAATTGTGGATTATTACCATTATTTACAAATTACCACATGTTTCTTAACCTTTCTCTGTCTAAAATAAATATAAATTATATTTATAATGAAATGAAATGGCCATTAAAAGGCAAACTCTATGTAGAAATAAAGGGCTGACAGCAGCAGCTGAAACGCAGCTGGTGTGAACACCCGACGCGTGGACCACGCAGCCACCACGCCACGCGCTCCTGACGTTCCCTGTGTGTCCCGGGCGTTAGGGTTACATTAGCTTCAGTGCTAGTGACTCACATGGCTGAAAATACTATATTTACCATGGAGTAAATCTGCATCTGCTTGGACACATTTCTCACATATTGGTGACATTTCTGGGAAGATTTGATGTAGCTTTACTTTAGATTAATGTAACCTGTTTAGAATCTTAAACTGTATCAAACAGTGTCTGGCATTCAAAGAACAAATGTGAACGTAAATCAAGATCTTGTCCCAGATGTTCTCAGCTATTTCTATCCCGAGGTCTTTTTCCCAGTCCTTTTTTATACAGCTCATATCTACTTGCTCAAGGTCTTGCCATGTATTGTATATAAATGAAACTAGATGTTTATCTACTATACAGTCTCTCAGACACTGGTCTAGTTTATCAGGTGTTGCACTCTCAAAATTTTGAAGGTGAGTTTTCACAAAGTGTCTAATCTGGAGATATCTAAAAAAGTCTGTCTTTGACAGCCCATACTTCTCCCGAAGCTGCTGAAAGGAAGCAAACATTCCCTGAATGTACAAATCCCCAACACTACTCAGTCCTGATTCTTTCCATTGATCGAAGGCTCCATCTAAGGTTGAAGGAGTAAAAAAACGGGTTTGCCGATATCGGAAGTGTAAAGGATAGAGCTCTAAGTTTAAATTATTTGGTTATTTGTTTCCAAATTTGAATCGTACTATGAATAATCGGATTATAATTATAATAGAGAAATTATAATAGCACCAAGTGAGCTGGGTAGACAGTCCTATCGCTCTATATCCAGCCAGCTGTCAAGAACAATCATTTCATCCAGCCAGTAGGAAACACCTTGAATGTTTGCGGCTCAGTAATATAGCCTGAAATCTGGTAGAGCCAGCCCGCCCTCCCCCTTACACTTGCACAAATGACCTTTCCTAATTCTATAGGATTTATATTTCCAGATAAGAATATAGAATTATAGAGTCAAGTTGTTTTTTTTAAAAGCTCTTAGTAAGATACGTTTTGAACCCTTGTAGAAATTGGAAGGGTTTTCCAAAACTCTAATTTGGTATTAAACTTGTCTAACATAGTCATAAAATTTGCTTCAAATAGGGAGTTATACTTCTTCGTGATCTCTACCCCCAAATATGTACGTTTTTCCAAAGCCTGTTTAAATGGAATCTGTCCGAGCATGCTTGGATCTCTACACCGCACCGGAATCAGCTCACTCTTGCTCCAATTTATCTTATATCCCGAAAAGGAACTAAATAAGTCAATTGTCTCCAATAAGATAGGAATAGAAGTCAGTGGCCTCGTTATGTACATCAAAATAACATCTGCATACAGTGAAATTTTATCTGAAGTATATTCCGGGTTGTAACCAAAAATCTCAATGTGAGCCCTAATTGTTTCTGAAGGGGGCTCCAATGCAAGAGCAAACAGCAAGGGACTAAGAGCACTTCCCTGCCTAGTGCCCATGTAAAGGTTAAATTCACCTGAAACTGTCCGGTTAGTAAGGATTCTAGCATTGGGATTGCTGTATAATATCTTGTCTTATCGTATCAATTTAGCCATATAAGGACCAAGTCTGTTAGCTAAGGATTTGGGATCCCCACCCCACCCCCCTTCCTACCCTTAAACAAAACAACAAAAACACAAAAATACTCACCCTCACCTTAGTGTACCAAGATTTAGACCCCTGGGAGTAGGACCAGCCCTCTCTCCCAGAAGCCCAAACTCTGCACCAACTACCTAACAACCAATTATTAATCATTACCATACTGACCATACTTCAGGTGTGACCCCACAGTTGTATAGTGATCCCCAAACCAAAATTTCTTGCATTAAAGGGGCTGTTTGTAAGAATCAGAAATGTCTTGTTAACAGCGACACCTGTGGCCGTTAAGTCAACAAAAGTCAGCGTTCTGATGCTCACGCTTGTGCTTGTGTTTTGAGCGATGCTCGTTCATGTCTATGTAGAGCGACTACATAGACATGAACGAGCATCGCTCAAAACGGTGAGGCGGCACACGTCAGCTAAAAGCACAATATCACTCTATATTTCAGCTGCTTGGCAGTAATGTTAGCTGACCAGACAAAGGTCTCTCCATGAATCAATGCTGATCCTAGTGTTGGCTTTTCCTGCATCAGAGTTTTGGTCGGAGACGATAACGTTTCTCTCTGCGGAACCCCGTCCCTTCACAAGACACGGGAAACCTCTGTTGGTCTGGAGGAGCTGCAGCAGTTATTTCTGCACAAACGTCCCGAAACATTCACTAGATATTCTCAGAGCTATGAAGTCTTATGCAGTGTGGAGTGTGCGTGCATGTACGTGAGATGGAGCGAGAGAGCGAGTGAGAACGAGCACGGTGTGTGAGTGAAGGCAGGCAGAAGAGCAGAGTACAGCAGAGACTCCGGCCCTGGAGACCAAAGCTACCGCGGCCAACACTGTTTAACAGACGGGCTTCACTAGATACAACCAAGAGGTTTTGGTGCTTCCGTGTGTTGGAGTCTGAGTCTGAACAGCGTAGCCACACGTGAGCGCACGTGGGACACCGACCCACAATGATTAATACGTGTAAGAAGTTACAAACAGTCCCTTTAACATTAGATATATTATGTATTATTTAAGGGGATAGGTCTTACTCATGTACAAAAAAAGGTGAATAAGGATTTGAGAGAGAATACTGTATGTTTAACTTGACTTCCTCCTTAAGTGTTTTCGTCATATTTAGGTAACAATTGTCATTTTGGCCAGTTCCTCTCTGACTCAGAATGTAAACATACAATATATACTCTATCCAATAGCACCCACTAAGAAAATACTGGAAGAAAAACAGCAACAGTTGTTAATCATTTGTCTGCTTAATACAAGCCCAACTGTATACAACGGGTCAGTAGTAGAACTACATCAGTAACCCTTAGACTCAAGCCCTTGAACATAATGGGCTGTAGCATTTTAGAACGAATATAAACAGTGGCAGAATGTGCAATTTAATCTTCAGTGTACCAAGAAATAATAACAATCAGCAATCACCTGTAAGAGACTCCTGTTGGAGTCCTCAATCTGCAACAGGCTTCAATTATACCCTTGATGGCCTTCTTGAGTTATTTTCGAGAGGCTTTGGTAAAAAATTGAATTTTAAACATAAATCTGCTAGAGCTACAGGTAGGTGCGTCTTATCCGCTCATCGCTCAACAGCGCCCCCCCACCCGCCCGCACTGCACATATTCCTTTATAAAAATATGTTTGACACGCAGCACATGGGGTATGGATGGGCTATTCCAGCATAAGAATACTGAGTGTTCCTAGGGCTCCACATTGGCAAAATATAACAATGCTACCTTGTGTAGTCTGCTGTTTGCTGCTGTGTGTACCTGAAGGGTACTTAAAAGGAACAAGAACCACACACAATTCAAAGATAGTGGGAGAAACAGGAGGAGCCCACAGCTCAAATCTGCCACCAGGGTCCTCTAGCAAGTTGATCCACCCTTCTATCCGTGTTGTATCCAAATGGAGCCAAAGAGACTGGGCCATGGGTGAACACCATGCTCATCTTCAGGTTCATACTTGTATTTTGGGTTTCTACTAGAACATGTTTACATTCTTTAATGTTCAAACAAACACGTTATTGTTCTCATCCTGTCTGTCTGAATATACCTGTACTCACCCTCTGTCTGAAACGCTCCATTTCAGTGCCTGTCTCCAAAAAAAAGCCCAGTCTCTGATTGGCTTACAAGATCAATATGGTGCACCTTTGCAAAGGTAGTTCTCAAGCCGTGGGCGGTATATTCTAATGAGGCTGCATTTGACATAGGAAGGGGAACCACATCTGACTGGCTTGTTGAATCACATGTTTTCTGATCTAGACAGCCACAATAAACTGACTGGGTCATCTTATTTCACAGTTTGTGGGCTGTTAGACACTCCAGATACCCAAATGTACGTGCACAAGCACTGAAGAAGTGAGTTTTTCATCATTTGTCCCCTTTACATTAATTGTTGTCAAGGCACATTCGCATTTGAGTTTCTAACTCATGTCCTTATCTGAGTTAGGAGTTATCTAAATCCTAGTCACACGTTCTGACAGAACTCTGGAGGGATGCTGTCCTGCTTGATAAATGCAGGCCCTGATGTTTGCAGTATATCCATAGGTCATGTTTACCTACATTTGTCTGTCAAACATCTTGGAGAAGCTAATGTAGGACTTGAAGTTTTCTTCTTCTAAAGTTTGCCCTCTTTTCTCCTCTATAGTTATGGCAGAGTCTATGCAACAGCAGACCCATATCACCATACGATTGGTCCTGCAGCCACATACAGTGTGGGCACTATGGTGAGTCTGTTCCCTGTTTCTTAGCCTCTGACTCTGAATATTGTGCCAGACTGTATGTGCTCTAATGATGAACTGGGGCTGGTGCAGCATCCTCACACTGTTGTCTTTGATAACACACGATATGACACAGCACCTGGACACATGTTTAACTTTACAGGAGACCCATTTTACACTGAGCTATTCATATGAACTGAACTACTAACACTAAATGAATAACTCAAATGAAATATTGTAATTGGCTGGCATGCTTTATTATTAATCTAGGAAGATCTCCTATTTTTACTCTTTGACTTGTTCCTGTGAGTTGTGTTTCCCTCTGAGAGACCCATTTTAATGTTTAATGTGAATCTTTGCCACTTCAGTAAATGAAAAAGGGACATTGCCTTATTCTCAAACTCCCCACTCAATTTCATTGGCTGAAAGCTACTTGCTTGAAATCCAATCGAGACTGAAAATTCCTCCCCACAGAAATCAGTCTCCTCAAATTTTGCAAGAGGGAGAGTCGAATGGTTAATGTTTGTTTTTAGCTAGCTTTGCAGCTAACATCAAAGATGAAAAAATCTTTCCACAGAAAGAAATAGAGCACCCCAGAAGATGGGGGAGAAACTGAAAGTACAATTTGTTTTCTTTCGTGGGTGTGGATAGGGACTTCCTCCAAAGATTAATGACCATCTAGTAAATGCTTGGACGTGCCGTGGGAGATTAAAGTCGGAGAGAAAGACGGACCACAAAAGAAGCAAAAGTAGGAGAAAGAGAGGGAGAGTTTAAGTCTTTGGTAGCAAACCGGCTGCAGCCGGAGCCGCTGCTCGGTGCAGCATCTTGGATAGATGAGATGAGGGTTGATGCCTAGTGCTGACGTGCTTGTGATGATGGAAATCTAAAGCCCTACCACCTCCCCCATGTGTCGCCCAAACACCCCCCTTCCTCCCCTAGTGCAGCTGCTAGCTAAAAGCCTTCATTAATTACGACATTTTTTCCTCTTCATTTACTTAATTAAAACGGTGGCCTCTGTTTTCCTCCTTATTAGTCTACACTTTCTTCTCTTTTGTCTTCAAATTACTCCTCCCTTTTTCCCCATCCTGCCATATCAGAACCCCGCACTACTGATCCTAATTCTCAATAAAGTGAATTGAGAAAAAGCATGCCTCACATTCTGCCCCAAACAAAATCTAATAAGACCAAACTCGTCAGAGGTAATAATGATGCGACTGATAATGGTAGAATTATGGGTTGGTTATTGCACCCACAATTTGTAGATGAGAATTATTTGAAGTCCTAATGAATCCACTCATCTTGCCTCTTGTGGTTTTTATCTCAAGTTCTATTTTCTACTTAAAGACAAAAAAAAAGTTCAGTTTTGATTAGTGCTCCTTTCAGGTGCTGTGAGTTTAGGCCGAATAGTTTTGCTGTTTCCAGGATGCCACATTCTGGACTAGGGCCGACTCTTGTGGAAAACTGTCAGACATGTGGAGGCGGGCTTTGCGGGCAAGACCGGGGTATGGCTGTGATGCTACAGGTACCAGGTTTTAAAAGGGGACTTGGTGTTAACTGTATCCTACAGATTCCATCCATATTGGACAATTCTGCACCTCACAATTTACGTCCAATGCTAACATTCATTGTTACTGCAGGAAGTAGTGGGTGCTATACTGTATGTAGGGAGATGTAAAGTGAGGCTGTGGAGGTTGGCTAGTGGATATGGTGTGGCATGTCAGACCACAATCTGATGTCCCATCACAGACCTGCAATTATAACGCTAGCTTTCTGATGATCTTTCCCTAACCTTAACCTTAAAGGGACTATTTGTAACTTTGTACGCGCATAAATGTAGCGGATCGTCACACATGCGCGCTCACATATGCGCGTTCGCGTGTGGCCGGTGCCTCTCCAACTCTGCCTGCCTGCCTTCGCTCAGAGAGCACGCGTTCTCAGCTCGCTCCACCTCTAGACGTGAACGCGCGCTCACTCCTCACTGCAGAAGAGTTAGTTTAGCTCTGAGAATATCTAGTGAATGCACAGTGGACGTTTGTGCAGAAAAAAAAATGCTGCAGCTCCTCCAGACCAACAGAGCTTTCCCGTGTCTTGTGAAGTGATGGAGCTCCTTAGCTAGTAACGTTACCCTCTCGTTACCGACCGGGTGCCGGTGTCTCCTCTGCTCTCCGGCTGCGGGAGGAGAGAGCAGGGAGACACGCTGCAGAGCGCCGCTGCTTCAGCCTGCACTTAGGCAGGAAAAGCCAACACTAGGATCAGATCTAAATCATGTTCATGGAGAGACCTTCGTCTGGTCAGCTAACATTACTGCCAAGAAGCTGAAATATAGAGTGATATTGTGGTTTTAGCTGACGTGTGTCGTCTCACTGTTTTGAGTGATGCTCGTTCAGGTATATTGAGAGCGAGCAAGCGCGAGCCCGACGCTGACTTTCGTTGATTTCACGGCCACAGGTGTCGCTGTTAAGAAGCATTTCTGAAAGTTACAAATAGTCCCTTTAACTTAACTTAAAGCCTTTCAGTTACCTAATCAGAACAATACCTTAATGGTTTATTTAGTTTGTTTAGTTTATTTGCCATAACCACAGACTTTACACATCTGTCTACAGGAGTTGGGTTAGTACTCCTGCATATGTTAAAACAGTTCTATAAAGTCTTTTGTGGCTTCAGAGGGAGCTGATAAATGTCCTCAAGTGATGTCATTTGTAGAAGCGCCGTTTAGGGATGAAGACTCCAAGTTGGAAAATGAAAAAAAATCTTTTGATGAGGGGTTTTAAAGCCTACCAGACCTCTGCAGCCTAATGCTCATCTCTGCTCTAGGCTTCATCAGCTGCTACTAGAATATCACATCTGACTAGAGATGCACCGATACCACTTTTTTCAGACCGAGTACAAGTACAAGTACTTACATTTGGGTACTCGCCGATACCGAGTACCGATACGAGTACTTCTCTGTGCCTAAAGACCCTCGTTAACAGTCAGCTGGAGGGTGTGCCGTTTTGCAAGTACGAGTACATGAGCACAGTATCGGACCTGATACCCGATACTGGTATCGGTGCATCCCTACACCTGACCCATCTCTGCAGTCAAGTTGCATTGTGGGTAATGTCGGTGCCAGGTTTTGACAAGATAGAAGAATATCCAGGATAAAAAAGACAATATTTCTGGTTCTGCTGCATCAATCTTCATCCTGTTTTAACCGTCCATCACTGACTAACAATGTTATACGAGTACAATACTAAATCAAGGGGGTACTCTTTTAATCATATTAGTCGTAAATATTCTGGAAAGTGGGATTATTTTACCAGTGACATTTGGCGTGAAAAAATGTCATCATTGAACTTAATCTGAGGTTTGAAGAATTGTCCAATATTGACATTGTTGTCTGAACAGAGCCTCAGTACCTGGAACATGGACAGTGATACAGGTCACTCCGTCTCTACTCAGCTACACAGGAGGAAACAGATTTAGGAAACCATCTTGTTTTTGTCTGGAAAGAAACGATAGAATTACTTTGCTTGTAATATTATGCGGCTGATCTAGTGTATATTCAGTAAAAGACAAGCCAGGATGGTTCAAAAAGCAGTTGTGTATTTTTATCATTTGGTTGTGGATTCACTGGAGAATTTGATACATGACATACTGTATGTGTGGCGTGTTTAATGCCAAATAGCAGTTTTATGGTAGTTTCATCCAAACGTTATTATAGTGGCTAAAAGCTGAAACCATAGCACCACTAATGTCACTCAAAAAACACTGACTTTTTTTTCAGTGTTTTTTCCACAAGAGGCTGAGTCTAATGTCTGTAATGTGTCTCTCGCTGCTAGTTTGTAGAATCATTGTTCCATTTCAGAGATCTTAAAGCGTAAAGAGATGTGTGTTTTGAATATTTTTGCTTCAGGTGTCTCTCAGTGATTCAGGCTCTGACTCATGGTCTTGTATGGTAGGCTAAATAGATTTCTTCACTGCTTGGTTTAATACTAACAAGTACCATAGAACTAAAATCCACACTCAAGTACATGCAACAATCACAGACACACACACACATCACATTCTTTCACTTCACAAATTTCCTAATTACTTTGCGCACAAAATCTCCTCAATTAAAACAAGAGACAAGTGGAAAAAGGGAGGAAGGTTTCTTTGGAGGAAAGAGAGAAGTTAATTTCAATATTGATTTCAATAGTTCTACATTGAATACTGATTGGAGCTTTTTCATCTTTGATGTTGCAGGCTAGCCTTTACAGAGGAGGGTGCAGTCGCTTCACTCCCTACTAGAACAGAGAGACACGCCCCCCCTTCCTTTCCCCGCAAAACAGACAAAAAAAACCAGCAACAAAAGAAAATGACTAAATAACCATCTTCACCCTCTTCACGGAAAACTAAAAACAAAATGCTTCCAGGTGTCAAATGTGACCCTGAAACACAAGAATCCCTCTCAAGTTGCTTCCCCATTTACAGAGTGTACACATTGTCATTTGTTGATGTAATGTACTTATTTTGGAAAAAAACTTTTATTACTCTGTGTTGATTAAATGTATTTGTATTGACATGTCTGTACTGGGAAAAGGCAACAATAGTCAACGTAGACAAAGAGTTGAAATAGGAACTCTTTTCCTCTTGAAGTCGTTCGTCCGCAACTCAGCTCCTTGGGTGGGGGCTTTTGTGCTAGTTTTAATTCCAATTAATTTCCTTACCTTTATTGTTTCAATTAGTCATTTCCCCCCATATACATTCAAAGCATTAATATTCAGCAATTCCAGTTTGAGCAACAAATTTCAGATTGGATTTATTAAGTAAATGCTAGAGCCATTCCACCCCCTCAGAGAACTGGCTCCATGAGCCAATAAGTGGAGCTGAGTTTCAGGCTGACTTAATGGGACTCTGAGCTGTTCAGCCCAGAGGAGGTGAAACTGCAACTGCAATTGCTAGCAGGAAGTGATGCATTATGAAACCCAGAAGGTGAGAGGAAGAGCGTGATGTATTACTGAATGGGAATGCAGGAGGAAGTGATGTATAGCAGAGTGTGAAGCCAGAGCAGGCGGCGCTGTGTTAGAGCCCATTGATCGCTGGCATAGTGCCAGAGGCAGGAGGTATCCCATTACCGCTGAATGGCTTTTAAAGGAGAAAACTACATTATTTCTCACTGTTTCATGACTCGTCATGTCCTGCACATACTAAGCAATAATCCCACATTTGCTCTATATTTGCATAGGGTGAAACACTGACTAATGTGTTTGACTCCTTAATGAACAGATGGGGGTGGTATGAACCTTTTGAACCTCTTGTTTTAATACTTACAAACTCATCTTAATACCATGTTCATGTTAAAGCTGCATTCATAGCATTTTTGCCACTAGGGGGCCTGAAAACATTGAAATATAGTAAAGGAGGCCGCCACCACATTCCAAAAGGGTTGATGAGAGCAGCTAAGACTCAAGCGTATAGTAAATGGTCCTTACAAGCAAAATGAGAGCTAAAGAAGGCACAAAGCTCCATGGAGCAGCGTTGGGTGATAGATCTCATGATTCAACACCATGACTGTCCCTTGTCCAAACACACAGTCATTTGATTCATTTTCACTGGGCAGACAGTGAGATGGTTCATCTTCTGTTGAGATGATGGAGCTGGATGGGATTGCTCCCCACCAAACAGACTGATTATCTCAGGAGAGGTTTTATTCGGGCTGCCCCCTATACATCAACGAATCATCAGTTTAGGAGCCCCCGAGTTGAATATCATGGTACATATTTTCTAGCATTGCAACTAGGGATACACCGATACCACTTTTTTCAGACCGATTACAAGTACAAGTACTTGTACCGAGTTCCGATACCAGTACTTCTCTGTGCCAAAAGACCCTCGTTAACAGCCAGCTGGAGGGTGTGAGCGACATAAGGCAGGCTGGGGAGTCCCACATACGAGGCGGCGCGCCGCCACCGGCTCTAGGTTGGCTTGGAAAGGCTCGGGGCGAAGGTGGCTCGCGGCCGCAGCCGTACAGCGCTCCCCGCCCGGACCTCGCCGCACTGTGACGGGGCTCCCTGCTCCCGGGGCGGACTGTCCTCAGTGCGCCCCAACCACGTTGTGCCACAGCCCACGTAAAAGTCACTGGAGGTCTGTGGCGATGTCGGCAACCCACCCGACCCGTCTTGAAACACGGACCAAGGAGTCTAACGCACGTGCGTGTCAGAGGGTGCAAGAAAAACCCGGTCTCGCCCGCACCGTCGGGGAGGTGGAGCGTGAGGACCCAAAAGATGGTGACGAGAGGTTAACGTCACGCTGCTGTAAAGTGGTATCGATGCCGTTGTATCGGACCCGATACCCGATACTGTGTCTGATTCAGATACAATAAGTTTTTACCAAATGTAAGCAAAACTTTATTTAAATAGCACATTTCATTCCAAGTGGAAGCACAATGTGCTCCACAACGCGTGAGCAACCACGGATTATTGATAGTGTAAAGACAAAACATTAGACATAAGTAACCACAATTTAAAACATAGACATAAATGATA
Source organism: Sebastes umbrosus (assembly GCF_015220745.1). Classification (NCBI taxonomy): domain Eukaryota; kingdom Metazoa; phylum Chordata; class Actinopteri; order Perciformes; family Sebastidae; genus Sebastes; species Sebastes umbrosus. The sequence goes on from NC_051288.1 coordinate 718,333, forward strand.
CACAAGAATTAAAACGATTAAGAAGTAGTAATAAAAATGTAAATAATTAAGATCAGCAACCAACCAGTAAGAATTAATACGGCATGTTAATTAAAACCAAAAGAATGGAAATAAATAAATTCATAGTTAGAACAAACAGATGATTTATAAGACATGTGGGTTAAAACCAATAAAAGAAGTAAGAATCAAATCAAATAATAATTAAAGCCTGCAACCAGACTACTGAAAGGCGCAGCTAAAAAAGGAATTTTTCCAGTTTGATTTTAAAGGATGAGAGCTTTGGGGCACAACTAACATGACCAGGATGTTCCAGCGGCTTGGAGCATAAAAGCTAAAGGCAGTTTCATCAGTTCTCGTGGAGACCCGGGGAATAACCAGACGGCCTGCTCCAGATGACCTGACCAACACTGTTTAACAGACGGGCTTCACTAGATACAACTTTGAGGTTTTGGTGCTTCCGTGTAGTTTGTGTTGGAGTCTGAGTCTGAACAGCGTAGCCACAAGCGAGCGCGCATGGGACACCGACCCGGATTGATTTATATGTGTAAGAAGTTACAAACAGTCCCTTTAAATGATAAAATCTGGTTTTAAAACTGCTGTTAGTATGGCTCTGGAAAGTGACGTCGGCGTCCAGGATGACACCAAGGTATCTGTGACCTACAGAGACAGTCGTTGCAGTTCAGTAGAGATTTCTTGTCTGTAGGCCTTTACCCCGATAACCAGGATTTCTGTCTTGCCACTGTTAAAATGTAAAAAATGACCAGTTGTGTGTCAATAGGGCTCAGATCAACAGGGTACAGGGGAATATATATTTGCGTATCATCAGCATAGTTATGGTAACACACACATTGTGTCAGACACTAAAATCATGTCCTTTGAGTTCAGATAAAAATGTACCATTACTGTAAATTGTCTGCTGGCGTATGTTGACCAGCTCATCGAATATGTCTGAAAACTAAAGCTGACATGTTTACTAAAAGACTTAAACAGAAAAATGAAGCCACAATTGCCAAAAAAAAGCAGATATTGGCCGCTCAGTGTCTTTCACCTTTAATGTGAGGAAATCTCCTTCCTTTAAGCAGCTGTTTCCCGTCTGCTTCTTCATTGTTGACTGTCCAATAAAGGCAGAAATTTAGGATAAGGTAGAAAATACTGTCTACCAGCAACCTCAATCCAACCCTTTTACATAAGTTATCAGTTATTTGATCTACTGCAGGAGTTTCGGTATAGATTGGCTGAAATGGAAACAGGTGTAGATCCAGGTTGGAAACCCTAGTGTAGCTTAGTATCGATTCGTCCCTGTCTCCAGGCATGTGTCTTCTCTCTGAGGAAACAGGTTGCAGACAGACAACAATTTGTGATGTTCACCCACAAAACGGCCTCAGACCATCTTATTGAATGTCAAGTAAAACAAGGAAATATAGGATCCTCAATGCAAACACCAGGTCTCTCACTTGCTTCAGTTTGATTAGTTTTCAGTGGGATGAGTTGTCACCCAGAGCTCTGATTCAACACCAAGAAAAAGAGAGGAGCAGTGAAGCCAGCAGGTAGACGCACAGACTCAGATCAGTCGTTGTAGTTTAAACTCTCTTGTACCAGCTGCAGTCTGGAATAGTTTATCAGTGTGTTTTCCTCTCATTCTCTGCTGGGAGATCCACTCTCAAGGTCTTAATAAAGTTTGTTCAAAACAGGGAGTAGGCCCGTTTCACAAATGATTGTCAGAAACAAATTGTAGATGAATTTGCGAGTCTAGTCTAGTTAAAGTAACACATGGGTAACGTTGTGAAGCGGTTGCGGTTAACGTAACACGTGGTTAACGTTTTGAAACGGTTGCTATTAAAGTAACACGTGGTTAACGTTGTGAAACGGTTGCGGTTAACGTAACACGTGGTTAACGTTGTGAAACGGTTGCTATTAAAGTAAAACGTGGTTAACGTTGTGAAACGGTTGCGGTTAACGTAACACTTGATTAACGTTGTGAAACGGTTGCTATTAAAGTAACACGTGGTTAACGTTGTGAAGCGTTTGCGGTTAACGTAACACGTGGTTAACGTTGTGAAACGATTGCAGTTAACGTAGCATGCGGTTAACATTGTGAGACGTGGCAGTTAAAGTAACACGTGGTTAACGTTGTGAAGCGGTTTCGGTTAACGTCAAACATGGTTAACGTTGTGAAATGGTTGCAGCTCAAGTAACACGTGGTTAATGTTGTGAAACGGTTGCGGTTAACGTAACACGTGGTTAATGTTGTGAAACGGTTGCAGTTAAATTAACATGTTGTTAACGTTGTGAAATGGTTGCGGTTAACGTAACACGTGATCAACGTTGTGAAGCGGTTGCGGTTAACGTAACAAGTGGTTAACGTTGTGAGACGTGGCAGTTAAAGTAACACGTGGTTAACGTTGTGAAACAGAGGCGGTTAAAGTAACATGTGGTTAACGTTGTGAAACGGTCGCAGTTAACGTCAAACATGGTTAACGCTGTGAAACGGTTTCGGTTAACGTAACACATGGTTAATGTTGTGAAACAGTTGCGGTTACCGTAACACGTGGTTAACGTCGTGAAACGGTTGCAGTTAAAGTAACACGCGGTTAATGTTGTCAGACGGTGGCGGTTCAAGTAACACGTGGTTAACGTTGTAAAACGGTGGCAGTTAAAGTAACGCATGGTTAACGTTGTAAAACGGTGGCGGTTAAAGTAACACGTGGTTAACGTTGTGAAACGGTGGTGGTTAAAGTAACACGTGGTTAACGTTGTGAGACGGTGGCGGTTGAAGTAACACTTGGTTAACGTTGTGAAATGGTGGCGGTTACAGTAACACATGGTTAACGTTGTGAAACGGTGGCGGTTAAAAAAACATGTGCAGCACTAGTGGCCACAGACTCCACAGTGTATCTTTGATAGCATTAAATGTACACCATCTAAACCTTTACTTTATCACGTATTTAGCATTATTTAGCTAGCTGTGGGTGTAAGTGTGAGTTATTGTTGTAGTTCTAACATGATTTCCTTTAGTCAACAAAATCTCCCTCCAGCTTACTGTTATTATAACTATTAATGAATAGTTATTAACGATAGTTATTAACGATTGATCTACTTTAGCAATTTACAGTGTTGTTACAGCAAACATACATGTTTTTAATATGTTACTGTTATGAAGTGAATGTTTAACTTCAGGCTGATATCAGCTAGATATAGCAAATGAATGGTCTGGCCTCAACGTGCACACACTCACATGCTTGGGAGACATATGCTAAAAGCAACTCAGACAACACATCCAAGCATTCAGTTACCCACTAATCTCACTCACACACACTCACACACACACACACACACTCCCACCAGTAAATAGCATCTGTGCCTGTTGTGTCTGATGGGATCGTAAAGAGGGGAGTCAGTAGCGCAGGAATAAAGGGGAGTGTGAAGAGAAGCAGCAACCGAGGCAATTTACCCCTCAGATTAGAGATAAGAGAGTTCAGTCAATAAGCACTGATCTCATTTGAAGATATACCAGACTGACTAGACTCCCTGACACACACACACACACACACACACACACACACACACACACTAGTTAGTCTATTGCTATCGCGGCTGTGTGCCTTTTCTCTCGTTCTCTTGCTGTTTTCGACCAGGATAAGGCCATTGTTACAGTAAATATGGATTGGACAAATCTCCCACTCCCCGTCTCACCACAAATCTTCTTTTTTTCTTTACACAGACAAAATCTGACCTTAATCAAACATGGCGGCAGCCTCCTATAGGAAGAGTGGGGGGTATTGAGGGGGATATATTGACAGAAATTAAATATGATATTAATAAGTATGTTTTCTTCAGTGTATAATCACCTGAGAATAAGAGTCATTGTGTTTTCGTTAGCTTAGAATGAGCCGTTTATATCTACACCGCCATGTTTCTACAGTAGCCCAGAATGGACAAACCAAACTCTGTTAACTTTTCCTGCTCGGGCCGGAGTCGATAACGTTACTCCCTTCGGAGTTAACCCCCATCACTCCACTCGGCTGCCAGGAAACGAGACACAGGAAACCTCTGTTGGTCTGGAGGAGCTGCAGCATTTATTTCTGCACAAACTGAAACTTCCACCGAACATTCAATGACATTCTCAGAGCTGAACTAAAGCCTCTGACACACAAGGAACGTCAGGAGGTGGGGGCTGCGTGATTCACGCATCGGGAGTTCACACCAGCTGCATTTCAGCTGTGTGTCTGCTGCTGCAGCTGCTGCTGTCAGCTCTTTCTTTATACATAGAGTTTGCCTTTTAATGGCCATTTCATTTCATTATAGATATAATTTATATTTATTTTAGACCGAGAAAGGTTAAGAAACATGTGGTAATTTGTTAGTACGTAGTTTTAATTGTGGATTATTATCCACAATTAAAACTACGTACTAAATTCATTCATGGAACTCTCCAAGTCACTGCATGTTCTACAACACTGTCCGGCACATATTTCAGAATAAAAGCCTTGTGTTAACAAATAAAGGAATTCTGTCTACAGAAAAACGCTTGAGGGCTTTTATTTTGAATTGAAACAGGAAGTGTTGATTTAAACCCCATACTTTATCAATTCATGGAGCTCTCTAAGTCGCTGCATATTCCACAGCACTGACTGCTCATATTTCAGAATAAAAGCCTTGTGTTAACAAATGAAGGAATTCTGTTCACAGTCTTTACTTTTTTTTCATCTCCATAACATATTCTACAGATAGACATTGAAATTGTAGTAATGTAGCTGGTATGATGTTAATATACAGTCAATAGATCACCTTCACTGTCTGTTGCTGCTGGGAGATGCGCGCGGCACGCATCCAAAATAGGCGAGACCTCTATTCTCTAGAAGAGACGCAGCTGAGATGCAGGCAGTGTGGTTGCTCTAACCTGTTAACATTGACGCCAAAATAAAAAAACAACAAATAACGCAGCCGCCACGCGCTCCTGACGTTTCTGGTGTGTCCGGGCTGTAACTCTGTCTTCTGCTCCGCTGCTCACATTCGCCGCCGTTCTCTCTCTCTTCACCACTCACTTCCCACGTACACACACACTCTACACACTGGCTCTGCCGTTCTCCAACGCTAGAGAGGGCCATTCACGTTTTAACGTTGACTTCTATAGTTCTGCTACATGCCTGGAACACGTTAGAGGCTTCAATCTGCAACCTCACAGCTAGATACCACCAGATCCTACACACTGGACCTTTAAGCCCCTGTACTCTGTACAACTTTGCACTTATAGTTTCCCCTCATTGTTCAGTCAGGCTGCTGTGCATTAGAGTCCATACTACATGGTATTTTCATGTTTACCACAATCTTTCCGTGTGCAGACACATTACCGTACTTTTTATTATTTTTCGAATTATCAACACATCCCATTATATTAGAAGACCAAAACCAACAGCGAATGAATCCTACTAACATGCCTGATATCTCTTCTTCCTCTGTGCCATAGAGCTCCATAGTTGTCCACAAACTATTAAAAACACATCAAAGAGACACACTGGCTGACATGTTCCTTCATTCCCATGAACACACACACACTGTGCTTTATTTTGACTCAGTCCTACTGCCTCAAATACTCACTAGAGTGTAGATTATCAAATGTGGATTAATCCGCTGCTGAGGTTAGTCCCCGCACTAATGCACTATTCCCTCCTGTTTGAGTAACATTTGTTAAAAACAACAATGAAGCTGAGCTATTTAAAAAAAAATAAACTATATATTTTTTAGTCACTTTTATGGATTTACATTTTCAGAAGCAACCGATAGCAGTGCCTCAGAAAGGTTATGGAAGTCATAAAGTATTTTGGTTTGGACTAAATTTATTTAGAAATATGCATTTTCTAAAGCAATACTTTGTAAAGAACATGATTAGGGACCTTAAGGTTTTGCTTTATTAGGCCTATCTGACCTTACAGTAACAGGTCTTCATTTGTGTACATTTTTAAAACCTTTATTATTTCCGTTTTGTGCTTTTTTTTTTGCATATTCCTATATTAATGTCGGGTAATAGGGATCCAACAGCTTTTGCCATGGGCCCAGGAAGCACGTTAATCTAGCCATGGGTTTGTTGACAGTTTAAACAAATATACAGTATAATGTCAATCTTGTCCTTTAAGGTCTGTGACAACATGATTAATTCAAATTATCTAAATGTTGGTGGCAAAACGGTTGCGGCAAAACTTAATACTTGACTGAGTTTGGCTCACTCTTCATTTTGCATTTAAAGCTTGTACACTCCTATACACAGAACGTAGAGTAGGATGTACGTTCAATGGTAATGGGACATCAACTGCTTTTCATAACCATTTATGTAAATAAAAATATATGTGTTTCATTTTATCCATCGCTCTTCCATGCATTTTACAATTTTAAAATGTATATTTGTTTTAAGGTTGTGAAAGTCATCTGACAGTATTTGTGTATCATAGAAAAAAGTGTAATAGTGTAGTTGCTTTTACCTATTATTTATATAGTCATATTAGCATTAGGTTCTTGTACTACAGAAGAAGAAAATATATATATCTCAAGAGAAAATATGTTCTTCATTTTATAAAGTTATATATCAATGGTTAGGGGTTAGACTACGGCAACATTTTATATGACAAGAAAAGGCTTTTACTCTGTATTTGTTTCCATCAAATGTGATTTCTTCCTCTGTGTCGGTTGTCACATTACTGTGTGAGATGTGTTTAGTTAGCCATAGTCCTACTCCTGTCTATAGCAACGTGTCCTAAATAACCTCTACATCCCCCCAGCTCTCGGGGGCTCTTCTGTTTGTTTGAGCATGTTTCAGTTGGAGAGCACAAGTTGAAAGGGCTGTCAGTCTGTTTCTTGGTTTATAACATCTCTAAAACACCAAGCCTGTGCTGAGGGATGAAGCTGCCAGCCCAAAAAACACTATTCAAGGTTGTCATTAATGTGAAACAAAGTGAAGTTCACTGGGGTGCAACAAGTGTCTCTTATCCTCCCAAAAAATATTGAAAAGCCTTCAAATTTACAAAATTACATATTTAAATTTGACCTCAAATCCCTTCCATATTTGACCCATCTCTCCATCCTTCTCTCCATAACTGGATAGGAAGCATAATGTAGCATCATTAGCTCCTGTTTCCATGTTCCACAGAGCAGGAGCCCAATGTCCCCTCTGTGTTAGTTTCACAGTTTTGTGAAATTTAAATGGATAGTTTGGGTTTATGTATAGTGGGATTGTGTGAGGTTCTTATCCATGGTAGGTGTATTACTTACAGTAGATGATGGTTGGCGTGCCCCCACTGCTAGAGAAGCAAACAGGAGCACCGACACCAGAGCAAAGCAACACAGTGCTGGAGACGGGCCGGCAGAAAAAACTATTTTAGCCAACTAAGAGAAAGGCTCACCTAAAAAAAATAATATCCATTTAAAGGGACTGTTTGTAAGTATCAGAAATTGCTTGTTAACAGCGACACCTGTGGCCATTAAGTCAACGAAGGTCAGCGTCCTGTTGCTCGCGCTTGTGCTCGCTCTACATAGACATGAACGAGCATCGCTCAACACAGTGAGGCGACACACGTCAGCTAAAACCACAATATCACTCTATATTTCAGCTGCTTGGCAGTAATGTTAGCTGACCAGACGAAGGTCTCTCCATGAATCGATGCTGATACTGTGTTTCCTGCTTCAGACTCCAGACCGCGGTCAGAAGGAACAGGGGAGACACCGGAGTTTTGGTCGGAGACGATAACGTTACTCGCTCCGGAGCCCCGTCTAATCACTCAGCAGCAGGAAACGACACGGGAAATGGGGGAGCTGCAGCAGTTATTTCTGCACAAACGTCCACTGTACATTCACTAGATATTATCAGAGCTAAACTAACTCTTCTTCAGTGTGTAGTGTGCATGCATGCACGTTAGAGTGGAGCGAAAGAGCGAGAACGAGCGCGGTCTGAGTGATGGTAAGCAGGCAGAGGAGCAGAGACCCCCGGCCCTGAAGACCAGAGCCACGGTCTCCCCTGTGTCTTCAGGCCAAGGTCGGGGGGCTGGAGCAGGAAGAGTTAACACTGTTTAACAGACGGGCTTCACTAGATAGAACTTTGCGGTTTTGCTTCCATGTAGTTTGTGTTGGAACAGCGTAGCCACACGCGAGCGCGCGTGGGAAACACTGACCCGAAATGACTTACAAGAGTGTAAGAAGTTACAAACAGTCCCTTTAAGTGTACTCTATATTTTGAATATTTTCCAACGGGGAACTGAACTGAAAGTGAAACATCATCTTTACTGTTTTTGTCATCTGAGCCTGCTGACTTTGAAGAGAGAATAGATAAGTTTCACTTTCAATTCAGTTCCCCATCGGAAAGGCGAAGGAAAAGGCTGTCTGACGGCAAGATAAAGAGGTGAAAATATTTAAAATATAGTGTACACTTAAACATGTATTGATTTTTTAAAGTGGCTAAAATGTGTTTTGCTGCGGCCGCGGTCCCCAGCAGTACATTTCTTTGCTCCCGTGCTGGTACCTCTGCTTGCTTCTCTAAACTGGGAGCATGCCGACCGTCATCTACTGTAAGTAATACACCTACTATGGATAAGTACCTCATACGACCCCACTGAGAAACACCCCAACTATCCCTTTAAGGCAGCTACTTACACAATCTTAGTTATTTAACAATTGACCTGCTGGAAGTCCCCGTCTGGTATGGCTTGGCTGCAGAGGCAGTTTAATTGGCTCTGTTAATGCGGTGTAAGATGGCACCATCGGTCTCCGTCCAAATACAAAATGGTTGACTCGATTTTTCTCTCTTCTTGTTGTTGTTTTTTTCTCTCAAAACTGACATACAAAGGGTGGACAATATAACCAAAAATTCACCTATGCAAGGTCTCAAAGTAAGTTTTCACTAGAACCTAAAGCAGCAGTATGTCCGCTGTCTAAAAACTGGAACATGCTTCTCCGGCTGCTCTTAGGTCAACCTGCATCGTTGCATGGCTGTTTCTTAGATACTTGTACGTACACCTTTATGGTTGTATTAACAAAAACTTTACATTTTATTTCATATTCATTTTCAACCCTCTTGGATCAACCAATCAGCTGGCTTAGTGCACAGGACTGCACCATTTGTAGCTCATATGTAGAATATGTGCACATTGGCTCCTCTGCCTACAGTCACTATTAGCATTCCTCGCTGCGGAGGTCCACAGAAGCACCATTTCAGTTTAAGGCAATCTGGCAATCACTATTTTAAGTGAGCAACATACAGTAAGGCAACTACCAGATATCCAAAGAGGACAGGTAGTAGCACTATATAGTAGACTGGTAGACGGTAAAGACGCACTGGAAGCAAGCAAATTCTACAACACCATCAATGCCACTTCTCGGTTGTGGTTGTGGGCGTGTCAGCACTCACCAGCAGCAAAGGGCTTGCTTGTTAGGAAACATTGGGTAAATAGGCACCCACCATCTACCAGTTGTTCAACAATTTACATGACTTTGTGCCAAGCCAACAGGTCTAGGACTTTGTCAGCACCTTCCAAAGCCATTAAAAAGCAGGTTTCCTAACCTCCCACCACTGTGCCTGTTTGCTCAGGTTCAGCCACAAAACTGTTAGCGTTAGGGTTAGAGAAGATCATGATCTAGGTTCAAATCAATGACTTTGTTAGAGTTTGGGAAACTTTGTAATGGTACTACCTGGTTAACAAATGGTCATGGTCATGTTTAAAAGAAACCAACTGTTGGTAAGAAACAGGAAATGAACTGCAGTCTCCTGTGTCTAAGTCTGAAACTTCACTGACCCATCCATCCAACCCGACCTCCTGCTGACAAAGTTTGGTTGAGCTTTAACAACGTCAAGCTACTTACTTTGTGACGGATAACAGTCATAATTAACCATTAGAGCTCGTTTGTCATGCGTCATTTTGATGCATTTGAAGGACTGATGCTGTCATTTTTAAAGGGATGACATCATACAAAAAAAGGGAATTTGCAATTATGATCTTTCCCCCAAGACTGGCTCCCCCACCACGGCATCACTTTTTCTTTCATTTTGCAAAACTATAAGTGCACTACTTCAAAGTGAATCATATTTGACTCATCACTAGTGTGTCATAGAAAATGAGCAGAGGCAAACTGCTTCTCCTTGTGCTGTACTGCCTTCAGTGCGTCTTCACTATAAATGTTCAGTCACAACTCCATTTAAAAACAGCAACTATCATACTACTTGTGTAGCACCGTCCAGCTTAATAAACCCCTACTAGTGCTAGAAAATTTCTTCCACAAAAGAGATGCAGCGTGGTCTACAGTCATCCTGAGAGAGCAGCTGATACAAATACATCCCTTATATGAGCAGTGACATTTATTTATTACTTTCTGGTCTAACTGGGACTTGAAACAGTTCTAAAGACAGAATATATATATATGTATATATATATAAAATGATGTTCCCATACAACTAAAGTGCATTATAATACTTGTTTCTTGTTTTAAATTTCATATCAAGTTAAATGTATTTTTGTCTTTGTTGATGTTGCAAATGGAGCTGCTGGGATGCAAGAAAAATGTCACACTTGATCTGACAATAAAGTGAAAAAAAATCATCATCATCCTCATCATCATTACGTTTAGAGGGAAACATTTTCTCCTTGTGATTGACGTTGTAAATCCAAACCAAACCTACTTGGTTAGGTTTAGGGAAACATGAAGACCAGTCTCCGGGTGAAAGTCCTGTGTTGGTTTGACCCATACATCCAGATCTGATCTTCTCCATATGTGCACTTCTGCGGACTGGGATTACAAAATGTATTTGTGATAAAAAAAAAAAACCTTATCTGTGAGAAAATATGTTTCCCTCGAAACGTAATTGACGAAGCAATTTCATTGTATGGGAAGGTCATTTTGAGGAGACAAGGCTGAAATCTATGTTGAGTGTTGATTGTGATCTATTCGGTGTAGCTCCAGTCACTTTGGGTTGTAAATGACTGTGACTCCAGTAGCAAGCCACAAAGACTTTCCTCTGTGGGATTGTGGGTGACAGAGCCCGAGTCCAAAGACTTATGAACAGAGTGGGCTTCTACTATCAAAGGAGCCACAGGGGAGCCAATTTAAAGGCCACATATTTTTCATACCACAGTAGGACTCATCACAGCAATGTTCTGAGCAGAAGCAGAGTGGAGGTGCAGATGTGAGAAGAACCGCATCAGCAATGCTCAGCAGTGCTTCTCATATCTGTTCACTGCAGACTCTTTTTCCCCTTTTGATAGCATTTAAAAAATTGTTCTCCTTTTCTTTCCAAGTTATGGGTTTACATGTCGAGTGATTTTTAGAGATATACATTTTATATACAAAAAAAATAACCAAACAAATGCTATGTAGTTTAAACACGTGCTGTGTGTGATTTTTTTTGTTTTTGTATTTTTTGTATATGATCTGCTAGTGTATCTAATTATTTGATAAGTGGTTAATTCTGAGTATTTGCTAAATCTTTGAAAACATTCTAGGATTTTCTCATTTCCTCTGGTCTAATGGTAACATCTGATGAATATGTACAGCTGCATATTTGTGCTGGGCATAAAAGAATGTTCCTGTTGGCCCGGTATCAGTGAATGCACCACTGATTTATTTTTGTTTCATTGTCTCTATTATACAAACAAATATATCATATTTAACTGTTTAAACTCAAATCTCAATATACTTTGTCTTTAAAGATACACCTGTCAGGTTCATGCTTGTTCTTTTCAAGGATCCTCACGTAACTCAAGGTGATCAGCCTCTGGCTTCTGAAACATGACGGATGAGCCTGCCTCATCTCTCTCCGCTAAAGCTTTTTCTCTCTGTCACTCTTTCTTTGAGGTTTTAGAGCAGATGAGGTAGTTTCAAATGTCACACACACGTATAGGCAGATGTAGGAAGCCTGTAGGGATCTATATGGAGTTGGAGGGGAAGGCTCAGTGGAGGTTGCTGGTGATGGGGTAGATGGTTGTGAGGGGAGGGTGGGGGCACAGGCTTCTTAACCCATCATCTTCAGTGGGAGGTATTTGTCCTAAATTATTATTATTATAAACTCGGAAAAAAATGTTTGGTGGATTTTTTCTCTGTTGTTACAATGCTAATGGTCATTGTGTTTTACATGGTTGGAAAGCCTGTTTATTTACCTTCACAATGATGTCCAACTTGTAAGGATCATGCATTTGTGGGATGAGCAGCACAGCTGATTATGTGGGGAGCGCCCAAGAAAAATTTGCCAAAATGCTCCATCAATGGTAAACAGTGTATTCTTCTGTTGGAATTGACTCTTGTTTTGAGTTGTTTGGTGGATTGGATGATTGAACTCTCTATCAGTAACAAGGAACAAACAAGACATATTGGCTATTTTACACTTTATTCATTTAATACACCGTCAGGAGCCTCAGTAGCGGTGGAAGATCCATACGCAGCCAGAACAGCCTGGCACCTCCTCCTCTTGCTGGTCACCAACCTGGTCACACGTTACTGTGGGATGGCGTTCTATTCCTCAACCACGATTCATTGCAGGTCAGCCAGCGTGGTGTGTTGGTCACTCTAACACGTACAGCACGCCCAAGCTGATCCCACAAGTGTTGAATTGGGTTGAGGTGTGGACTCTTGGCAGGCCGTTCCATTCTCTCTACTCCCACATTGTGGAGGTAGTCTGTGATAACCCTGGCTCTGTGGGGGCGAGCGTTGTCATCTTGGAGGATGAAGTTAGATCCCAGATTGTGGAGATATGGGATCGCCACTGGCTGCAGAATCTCATCCCGATATCTCCCTGCATTGAGATGGCCTTCAATGATGACAAGCCTTGTTTTGCCAGTGAGGGAGATGCCACCCCACACCATGACACTGCCCCCACCAAAAGCTGTCACTCCATCGGTGCAACAATCAGCATAGCAGGACAATACACTGTTTAGCATTGGCAGAGAATTTTGGCAAATTTGACTTGGGCGCTACCCACATAATCAGCTGTGCTGCTCATCCCACAAATGCATGATCCTTACAAGTTGGACATCATTATGAAGGTAAATAAACAGGCTTTCCAACGATGTAAAATACAATGCCAATTAGCATTGTAACAACAGAGATATAATTCACCAAACACAAATTTCCAAACTTTTTTTTCTGAGTTTATGTGTCACCTCAGAGCAGCTCTCCCATGCATCCTCTGAGTGTATACCTCAGCAGCCCCTATCTTCTCTACTCAGCCCCTGCTGCTCTGCTTCCTTTGCCCCCTCACCTTCCCTCCTTTTCCCTGTGAGGCTCCATTTCTGGGGGGGGGGGGGGGGGGAGGCTGTTAAACTGAGACGAGAGGACGCCGTTATCTGAGGCTGTGATCGGCGACTCGGCAGTGCAGCTGCATATGTTCTGTCTCTCTCTCTGTCTGTCTCTCTCCAGAGGGGCAGGACCGAGCAACTACAAAGTTATGCTAAAATTAAAGTCGGCCTCTGTTCTCGCCTCGGAAGATCCAACCTCCCCCCCTGACACACTCACTCATACATACCTCCTTCCTTCGCCTCAACAACTCATCTCCCAGAATTAAAGAGGTTGTGTCAAGACGAGAGCCTCCCAGGACACAGCCAGCCTCACTCTCTCCTTCACTCCTCTCCTCCTCTCTCGTCCCACTGTTGCTTGAGTCTGATGTACTTTGCTGCTCCCGTTCTCTCATTGCCGAGGAATCAGGATTGTCTTGTACAGAAAAAAACAATAGCGGTGCTCACTTGATCCTGCTAAGCCTCTAAGACAGTCAACAATAATAGTTGTAGCAAGGGTTTGACTAGACCCGCCGGTCCACCAGAGGATGGCGTGTCAGCGTCACGTTTTGCCTCACCAGAGGAGTGAATATTACATACGTGTAATGAAGGTGTATGAAGGTGCAGTACCAGCAGGGTGCAAGAAAACCACTTAGTTAGGTTTAGGTTGGGCTTCAAATATGTACTTAAACAACAACAAAGTACAATATGTACTGAAACAATGTGACATAATTATGGAAAACACGTCACTAACATAACTTAGGAAACAAAACACCGGTTTCCTGGTTAGAGTTTGTTGGAGTCTCTAAATCTAGAGAGAAAGTCACCGAGTCATCAGCACTGACAGTCCGTCCCTTAAGCCCTCTCTCCAAAGACACTCCCCCAACATTATCATTATGATCAACCAACATTGCTGCTGTTAGCACTCACAGCTGTCAAGCTAGCAGCTGGAGGAAGACTCCGGTGACGCACAATGAGTGCATCGGAGGCCGACGCACAGGGTACCCCTCTCAATATACGCTCGTTACATGCATAGTGTCCTTTCAAAATAAAACTTCCGTTTTCACAGAAAGTTTAGGCAACACAATCATTTAGGTAGGGTTAGGAAACTTTTGACATTAACTTCACTGACTAGTGACTCACCGGACTGACGATACTAACGACTCACCGGACTAAATGCTAAATGGACTTATATATCTCCTTTCTAGTCTTCCAACCACTCAAAGCTCTTTACACTACATGTCAGCATTCACCCATTCACACACACATTCACACACTGATGTCAGAGGCTGTCATGCAAGGAGCCAACTTGCCCATCAGGATCTTATCTAGAGACTCATTCACACACCGATGGCTCAGCCTTCAGGAGCAGTTTGGGGTTCAGTATCTTGCTCAAGGACACTTCGACATACGACTGGAGGAGCCAGGGATCGAACCACCGATCTTGGTGGACGACCTGCTCTACCTCTGAGCCACAGCCACTAGCGACTCACGGGACCTACGGGACTCACGGGACTGCCGATACCAATCAAATCACGTTACTGGCGACTCACGTGACTCACAGGATTGAGGATACATCAGAGCGGCAATACGTCATCCAGAGTAGGCTCTCATGACCACGCAAGCTATAGACCAGACCAGCATGGCTTTATGGCTCCAAGCTATAGACCAGACCAGCGTTGCTTTATGGCTCCAAGCTATAGACCAGACCAGCATGGCATTCATCTCCGAGGCTGCGCTCCCTTTTGGGGGAAAGAATCTCGCTGTCACAGGAGAGGAAATGATGAAAAGCTGTTGTGTAGCGGCTTTCACACTGACGCCAACGCTCAGGTCCAGGCAATATGGCAAAATAACTATTAGACATGTGTATAAAACAAACGTTTGAGAGATAACAAGAGATGAATTAATACTAACTTTTCAAAATTACAATCTAAACATACCTTAGATCACAGTGATATCTATGAGATCTTTGGTTTTCTATCCTCAAAAAGGGGCGTGGTCTTGTCTTTTTACAAAGTACCCGTATATACAGGTCTGATGTACCCCAACGAGTCACGGGACTGACGATACTAACGGTACTAACAAGTCACATGACTAAAGACTGACGTGACAAAATAAGTCAACGTTACTTTTAGTTTCACACGGGACACGAGCAGCGGTATATGTTTCTGATTCACCATCTGGTTAAAAAGAGTAGATCTGTATTAACTTTTAACTACAATAAGTGTCTTCATTCATTTTTTCTTTTGTATATTATTTTTACTGACAAATTTTAATGACAACACATACTGTACATCAAACAAAAATTAAAACCCATAACCCAACCTGAAAGTTCACGCACCTGCACTCGCACACTCATATACACACCCACACACATTTACACCCGGGGAGGAGTGATACAAATAACTAAGAGAGAATTATCTAAACCACATGTCAAGGACAAAACATACATATCATTACATACAGTATCATCCATGTGATAGTTAAAAGCAAGCCATCCATAGTGGGAGTATTCAACAACAGAACAGAGAAAAGGAAAAACAAAACAATCAATATATGAATAGAAATGCTGTCAAACTGAGTCCAAATATTGCAAAAAGGGGCCCCAAGATTCTTCCCATTTATGTTGACATTTAAAATTATTGGCTCGCAATTTCTCCATGTTAACTGAGACCAATTCATGCAACCAGTTTCTGAAGCACAATGGAGTTGGTGTCTTCCAGTCTTTGAGAATAAGTTTTTTTGCTAATACCATGCCCATCGTTAGAGCTGTTTGAATATGTAAAGGGAGAATTGAGGAGTCCTCTGAAGATCCAAAAAGAGCCAAGTCTCTGTCAGGAGAGAGAGTCCTTTGATAAACCCCAGAAAAAAAGAAATTTTTTGACCAAAAATTATAAATTAATGGACAGTCCCAAAATAAATGCAGCAATGTACCATCATTTGATTTACATTTATCACAAATTGGAGACACAGAGGGGTAAAATGTATGTAACATGACTTTAGAATAATGAAAACGGTGAATCGCTTTAAACTGAATTAATCTATGTCTGCTATTTATTGAACAACTATGAATAGGGGAGAGTGCAGTCTTCCATAGTTTATCAGGCAACACATCATTGATTTCCCTTTCCAAAGCCTTCTTAATACAGTTAACAGATTCAGAATCTTTAGAGAAATAATTCACAAATTTGGAGATAAGCTTCTTAATCTCTGGTGAAAGAGAAAGCAATTCTAGAAAAGTGTGTCTCTCGCAAGTGGATTCAAAATTTGGAATGTTTTCCCTCACGAAGTGCCTACCAAAAAATTGCAGTGTGGTAGATTATACTTTGAGCTTAATTGACCGAAAGATGCAAACTTGTTGTCTAAATAAAAGTCCATTATGCACTTCAGCCCTTTTACACACCATACAGCAAAGTGCAAAGTGTCTTCATTCATGAAATATTTTCCTCTCCATAATCTGTTCTTTCCCCTTTTAATCTGCATTAAAGATGATATAATAATAATAATAATAATAATAATAATAATATTAATAATAATATTAATAATAATAATAATAATAATAATAATAATAAGACAGGGAGAAGTCTGTTTTTCAGCAGTTTGTCTTTTCATGACAAAAACTCTTGTCATAATTTTCATTCGTATGTCATATGTGAGGCAGAAAATCCCTGTGCATCGGGTCGGACATATATTGATGTGAATTTTCACTTTCTTTAAAACTTGTTCTCTACTTAAAAAAAAAATGAAGGGGAAGCAGTACAAACTATCTCTGGCACTGGTCAAGCTGACTGACAGCTGATCCAGCTGTGCCCTTGTCATCAAAAAGTGACGTGGCTTCAGATGGCGGGTTCAGAGGACAGTATTTCTCATCTCTCCTCACGTGTCTTCAGTGGGACAGATATTCAAGGAAAACACGGACAAAGGAAGGTGGACTGAAAAAGTCAACATGTCTTGGGGCAACATTGATTTTTTTTTTTAACCATCTTGTCCAAACTTTAACCAAGAGTTCTGAGTTAAAGAAGCAGATCAATAATAATGTTAATCAATGAAGGATCGAAAGGAAAGGAAGGGGAAGGGTTGTATGGAAATCATTACAGTGAACATTTAGCAGATACGTTCAATATGAACGCTTTGAGACTTTGCATATCATGATTAAAAATGTTTTCCCATTATGTTGAAAAAAAAAAATAAAAATTTAGGCGGCTTTATGTTTCCTTCAAAATGTGTTTGCTGTTGGAAATGAGTTAGCTGTACACAAATGTATTGTCTAACTGGGGAGACATAGATAATATAAAATAAACAATATCCTTGTATACATATGGAATTTAGTTCAAATGTTCCAGGGTAAAAGCCTCTCGCAGACATCCAGTTAATTGTTGATCTGTATTACAATAATTTCACTGCATTAGGCGACATTATCACAGACAAGATGGTCCAAACTGACTGAACAAAATCTCATTCTTAAATCGACAAACTAAACTCCTGCAGCTGACTGTTGAAGGGCTGATCTAAGCTGTATACACTGCTGTCATCGATACTGTATGATATTGTTTTCCTCCAACATCAACGTTTCTTTATTGTTCAGTGATTGAATACTATTTGTTCAGTGAATACTAAATGTGATTGATAGTGATGGTGCAGCTGTCTGTGGTAACCCTTCCACTGCCTTTTAGTTGTCTTTAGGAGAGTAAACAGTATTATTTATATTGTGTTACACTGTATAGATCAAATTCACCTTCCACAATGTCTTATTTACACTGACTTGCTTGTTCTCTCTTTTTTAGTAAATAAAAGAAAGACTAGAGGGATGAGTACAGATGGACATCAGCTAAAAAAAGAGAAGAACAACACGGACCCAGAAGGACGCTAAAAAAAGATCAACTAAAACAAAAAGAGGCGATTTGTAAAGGAGCCCTTCTATCAAGAATGAAAGGGATGTGACAGGATGTCCGGGGGATGTTTGTGGGCCTGCTCTGAGAACAGGGCCGGAACCACTGAGCCCGTAGTCCTGGGGGAGGGCAGCCTGCTGGCTCTGACCCCTCCCTCAAAAACAAGCCTTGCTGAGTGGAAGAGACCAATTAGACAAGTCTCCATAAAACATTTTATTTTTGTAAACTTTTTTAAGTTTATGATTTCCAAAAGAGCAAACATAATGTACGTATATACATATTATATATTATATGTGTGTAATATAGTAAGTATGTGAAAAAAAAAAAAAAAAGAATAATAAGAAGAACTTGGGGGGGGGGGGGGAATGTTATGTGTCTTTGCAATTTAGAAGTTAGAAGAGGGAGGTGAGGTGATGCCAGCTTCCCCCGTCTTCTGCTTATCTCCCATAACCCTCCCCCCCTCCCACCACCTCCCTCTGTTAGACGGGGCAGAGGTGCGTGTGTGTTTGTGTATGTGTGCGTGCGTGCGTGCGTGCGTGCGTGCGTGCGTGCGTGCGTGCGTGCGTGCGTGCGTGCGTGCGTGCGTTGAGGGGTGGGAGGGCAGCTGGTCCAGCAGACATGTCACTATGTGGTTGCTGTGGGAATATGGAGCAGTCTTCAGATAATAAACTGCTTTTGGAGCCGGTCTTCCACTAACGGACTGCAGTAGTGTAGTTATAACTTTGGCTAGTTTTGTCAAGCAGTCTGGACTTTGTAGATTCCAAAAAATACGAATGATGAATAAGTATCCCTACGTTGGTCTGATGAGAAAGTACGGGACTGATGGGATTATCTGATGAGTGCACAAGCTCAGCTGAAATCCACAGTGCTGGCTGAAAGGCCAGCGGTCGGTCGGTCATGTCTGCTGGAGGCCCGGCTGCCCCTGACATCACTACCAAACATGTCATTGTGGTGTTGTGGTTTGAGGTGGCTGTGCTGTGTAGTAAACTGCTTTTGTACATCGTGTTGGGTAGGGTTGGGTTGGGTAGGGTAGGGCAGGGTAGGGCAGGGTGGCTGGTGCACAGGCAGTCTGAGGGAGGGTACAAATCAGAAACATGGGAGCTGTCTCTGAAGCGTTGTATAGGAAAGTCTCCCATCCATCGTTGAACACAGCCCTCGGCATCCACCGCCGAGGAAGGGGGGGGGGGGGTGGTCGGGGGGGTTTGGCGGCGGGGGAAAGCCCTATAAGAAGTCAAAAAAAGTGTCACGAACAAACAAAGTTTTACTAAGAGTCTCTTTAAACCTTTCTATTTCTATGGATCTCTACTTTAGTGACATCCTTCTATATTTAAACGTTGTACTAATAACATGCTGTCGGGCATGGTCGGAGAGTCAGTTGTAGCCATTTACTAATGTTGTATTGTATTTCCAGTAAGGAGAAAAAAAAAAACATTTATATATGAATATAGATATATCTATTTGTGATCTGCAACTCTTGGACATAAGTTTGCCTTTGATTTTCAACTATCATGCAGGACTCAATGCACTGTCAATGTATGATGAGGTTTCTACTGGTGTGATGTTTTATTCCGTTGACACTCATTTGGTTTTCTTTCCCTTCAGTTCAGCTACTGAATGTATCTTCAAAAACTCTTAAACTTTTTAGGTAGATGTTGTTGTTTTATATATACTTAAAAAAAAAACATACGGTACTCTGTAAATTATATACACGTGTAAATTATATAGCAAAATGTTTCTGATAATATGCTGGACTTCTTCTTCTTCTTCTGCTGACCCAGATAGACTGTCATGGCCGAAAAGGAAAGAAAGAGTGAGAATAAAACAGTGAAGATGAGGGAAGCATTTAAAAGGAACACCAGTACCCTGCAGCCAGGGGAAGCCGGTAGGAGAGACAGAAATGTGTAATCATTACAGGATCAGTCAGAATTTTTCTCAGCCAGGCTTTTCAAATTTGATAAGAACAAGGAGACGGGGAGCAGCCCGTCCTGTGAGAGAGAGAAAGACAGAGGGAGGAGACGAAGATAAAAAGACTTTTTTGGAATATAGATTTTTCTCCCAGTTTTCTCTGCTTGTCTGTTCTCTCTCTCTCTTTGTCTTTCTCCCTTGATTCTTAATGTTATCAAGGTGCTGGGGGCGAGTGCTATGTGGGGGGTGAGGAAGAGGAGGAGGATAAAAAAGAAAGGGGAGGGGTATATTCTCCTCTGAGGTACATGAGGTGGACGAAATAAAAGAAACTTCCAGTAGTATATCATACTATTGACTTCATATCCTGAAGAAAACCTGTTGAAATGTCCACCTGTCTGTTGGGGAGCTTCCAGTCTGCAGCTGAGCAGCTTAACATCAAACCTCTTTACACATCTATGTTGATTCAGAAGGGGCTTCACACTACTACTACTATTACTGCAGATGATATAAGAATGAACAGGAACAACAGTACACATTTTTATTATTATTCATCCCTTCAATGAATATATATCAAGTTCTCTCAGTGGTTAGAAGTTGACATGGACCGTGGACAGATGCAAGAACCATGTAGGACGTTACATGAGCTGTTCTGACCCCAGTAGGCATAATGATTACTGAAATGATTGATTTGTCCAACAGAAAACAATGTACTCATCTCAGGGTTTGTTTGGTCAGGAAGAGAAGTGATCCAGCCTAAAAACAATGAATGTAGCTCAGCACAAGCTGCTGTTGAACATGGCTGTGAACATGGCTGTGAACATGAACATGGCTGTGAACATGAACATGGCTGTGAACATGGCTGTGAACATGAACATGGCTGTGAACATGAACGTGGCTGTGAACATGAACGTGGCTGTGAACATGAACGTGGCTGTGAACATGAACGTGGCTGTGAACATGAACGTGGCTGTGAACATGAACGTGGCTGTGAACATGAACATGGCTGTGAACATGAACATGGCTGTGAACATGAAGGTGGCTGTGAACATGAACATGGCTGTGAACATGAACATGGCTGTGAACATGAACATGGCTGTGAACATGAACGTGGCTGTGAACATGAACATGGCTGTGAACATGAACGTGGCTGTGAACATGGCTGTGAACATGAACATGGCTGTGAACATGAACATGGCTGTGAATATGAACATGGCTGTGAACATGGCTGTGAACATGAACATGGCTGTGAACATGGCTGTTAACATGACAGCCTTTATGACGGCTCTTTTTTTTTTCATTCCTGGTAAATTATTTAAAACATATCAATAAATATGTTTAATTTATCCTTTTCTGACAAACTGCTTAGATGTCCTTTAAAGCTGATAAATGACCTGTTTAGCTCCCTTTACAGTTGTGATTCAGTTATTCTGATGTTGAAGAATTATTTATGTCATGTTTCCATTATTTTGTCCACCCCCTGTAGAGCACAGTGTGAAATGGTGTAAGTTGAGAGACCTGAGGTCCTCCTGGGCTGGTGACCAACATTCTGGAGGCCTTGACTTTAGAAAACACATTTCCCTCTTTTTACTCCTCCTCCTCTGTCTCATCCTTGTCCTCGTCCTCGTCCTCTGTCTCGTCCTCGTCCTCTGTCTCATCCAGTTCAGCTTCCCAAATGAACAGAGACTCAGATGTTGCTTCTGTCTGTCTGAAGAATCCAGAGAAACCTCCCACGTTGCTGCATTTATTTCTATCTCAGTCATTCAAAGTGGACCGGATGACGTTTTCTCAAAGCTATTTCAAAGACAGACTAAATGAGTGTGTGGGTGTGTCCAGTGGACTGACTTTTTAATGCCTGTCCACCACCATCCCTCAGCAATCCACTGCTGAGCTCTTTAACTGGGAGGACAGGACTGCAAAAGACATGAAGACAGAAGAAAAACAGACTGGGACTTTTAAAACAAAGAAAAAAAACAACTAACGATGTCAATCTGAGCAGAGATTCAGGTGTCCTCTGATCTCTGCCGTGTTCTTTTTCGGTTCTTTTCGTTGTCCGTTTAAGACTTTCTTCCTGTTTACATGTACTGTAAATGCTGTCCATCCATTACTGGTTGGAGAGATTAAAAAAGGTGTGAAGCAGCTTTCATTTTAGCTCTGGTATTCTCTACGGCTGATTACTGTAATCCTAAGAAAAGCCTTCTGATCAAGCTAGCATGTCCTCCTTTATCTTGATCCCTTAGTCCTTCCATCCCTGTTCCCTCCAGGAAACCCATACCATAGCGAAGCCCAAACCCTTTTCACCTGCTCGCCAGTACACATTCTATATGAGAAATCCTTGAGCTTCCTATCAAAATCTATGTGGGTCTTCTGCTAAACGTCCCCTCTTCCTTTACATTGTGTATACCTCAGACGCTAGCCCTAGAGCAGCTATTATTCTCTGAAACCTCCTGGCAACCAGACCTCGTCCCCCCCCCCCCTAAGTGTAGCCCAGCTAGAGCCCAACTACATAAGCCAAAACCACGCCTACCTCCCTTGGTAACCCACTGACCTCCACCATAAAGGCCACAGTACACTTTCTGCAGAGACACATTTTGGCAGGTTTGCACAAACTAAACGGTATGTGCACCTTCTCTCCACACCACCTAACTGTGCTTTTATCTGTTCTATCAGTTGGTCTAAAGCATCATCACAGCATCTCTTTGCTAACAAGCTAAATGTTGTTTAAACAAGCCCACATTATCTATTATCAACCATTACATCTGTTTCTGTATAATCTCATGTGAAGTGAAGGTCCTGCTTTGTGCAACAGCACTATAACTCAAGGTATGATCAGAGTTGGAGAACATCATTTGGGTTATGATTAAACTGTTTTGGTTAAGATTAAATTATTGTTTCATTTTGAGTCCACATTGTCCCTTATTGTACATCTCATAATGAAAAGATGTATTTTATTTACTTTACGTGAGATCAGGCTCAATGAGCATAAAAGCTGATGAATATTTGACACCATAAATGTATAACCCCTGCAATCACATACTGATGATACGAACTTCTCCCTCTCACTGTTCTCCCTAAAGCAGGATAACAACATCCCACTACTTCTGCCTAACTACTATCTACTGAGAGGAACAACAGGTATCATTCACAGGATGACTTCAAGGAAAACTTAAACACAGGTTGTTTTATTGTAGTTGTCTTTCTAGTGAGGACAATATGTCACAGTTCCCTCTTATATCGCCATACCCTATACTGTATACCCTCATTGGTGTGGAGTGTAAATAATTATACAATATACAGCTGTCATGAAACAACTACAATTTGTATGTGCTACCCTGTTTCGTTGTTTCTATTTCAGTCATTTTGACTTTTGCTAAAAGTATACTGTTGCCTTTACACATCCACGTCACTTCCCAAACCCCGACAGCCTCCTTGTCCTATGCAGACCCGCGAAGCACAAAGATTTGACTGGTAACCAGTGAGTAAAACATAAAGAAAACAATGAATTTGCTTCCATTCTGTTGGTATTTGTCTGTTTTATCTGTTTGAGGCTTCAATGTGCTTTTGTATTCCTTACAGTATGTACAGATCATCCCTTTTTCTCTGTCGATGGCAGAACCTTGTATTACTGTATATTAGAGCAACAAAGAGACTCTTGATGTGTGGCTATGGCTTCACTTAACCTGTGCAATCAAAACATTCTTCTTTCTCTTTTCCTCTGCAAACACTTCCAAGGGTTATGTATATATAAACTCGGAAAAAAAGGTTTGGAAAATTGTGTTTGGTGGATTATTTCTCTGTTGTTACAATGCTAATTGGCATTGTATTTTACATCGTTGGAAAGCCTGTTTATGCTGGTCACCAACTTGGTCACACGTTGCTGTTGGATGGCGTTCCATTCCTCAACCAGGATTCGTTGCAGGTCAGCCAGCGTGGTTGTGTTGGTCACTCTAACACGTACAGCACGCCCAAGCTGATCCCACAAGTGTTGAATTGGGTTGAGGTGTGGACTCTTGGCAGGCCGTTCCATTCTCTCTACTCCTACTACTTCTTCCACCTCAAAAACATCTCACGTCTCCGGCAATCACTCTCTGACTCTGTGGCAGAAACCCTCATCCACGCTTTCGTCACCTCCCGTTTGGACTATTGCAATGGAGTTCTGTCCGGGGTTCCCAGCAAAGCCCTGGACAGGCTCCAGTATGTGCAAAACTCGGCTGCCAGGGTTCTCACCCGCACCAAGCCCTGGCAGCACATCACCCCCACCCTCATCCACCTCCACTGGCTCCCGGTCAAGTCCCGCATCACCTACAAAATCCTCCTCCTCACCTACAAATCCCTCAATGCCCTGGCTCCTCAGTATTTATCTAACCTCCTCCACCCATACACACAGCCCCGGAACCTTAGATCCTCAGGCACGGGTCAGCTCTCCATCCCTCACACAAGAATGCGAACTTTTGGGGACAGAGCCTTCAGTGTGACAGCCCCCACACTTTGGAACTCTCTCCCCATAGAGCTCCGCAACGCACCATCTCTGGACACCTTCAAAAGACTCCTCAAAACCCACCTCTTCACCAAGGCCTATGGCCCCTAGCTTCTGTTACATTTATTGTGTTTATTAATGTCTTTGTTAAGCGTCCTTGGGTTTCATGAAAGGCGCTATATAAATCCAAGCTATTATTATTATTATTATTACTCCCACATTGTGGAGGTAGTCTGTGATAACCCTGGCTCTGTGGGGGTGAGCGTTGTCATCTTGGAGGATGAAGTTAGGTGCAAGATTGTGGAGATATGGGATCGCCACTGGCTGCAGAATCTCATCCCGATATCACACTGCATTGAGATGGCCTTCAATGATGACAAGCCTTGTTTTGCCAGTGAGGGAGATGCCGCCCCACACCATGACACTGCCCCCACCAAAAGCTGTTACTCCATCGGTGCAACAATCAGCATAGCAGGAGAATACACTGTTTAGCATTGGCAGAGCATTTTGGCAAATTTGACTTGGGCGCTACCCACATAATCAGCTGTGCTGCTCATCCCATAAGTGCATTATCCTTACAAGTTGGACATCATTGTGAAGGTAAATAAACAGGCTTTCCAATTAGCATTGTAACAAAAGATAAATAATCCACCAAACACAAATTTCCAAACTTTTTTTTCGAGTTTATATATATATATATATATATATATATATATATATATACACATACACACACACACAGCGATGGATTGGGTTGTTTTTGTATTTGTTTTTCCTGGTCTTTATTTCTGTATGCTCCAATATGCTTCAAAGAAACAATTAACTATTTATTACATTATTGGTACATTATTATCACAATTATTATTGCAGTTATTACTACCATGATTACTATTAATAAACATTTCTTTCCTCAGTAACTCCCGTTAATGCGGTTAATGCACTTAAAGTGGTTTCACGCATGATCTGCAGAAACAAGTCTTTCCATGCACACATGATATACAGCAAAGTGACGGATTACAAAAAAAAATTATTTTTACCGGCCGCTGTTCTGTCTTTCAGAGGATGTAGCAGGCTCAGTTTGAAAGCTAGTGTGAAGATATGAAGCTTAGTATCATACGAATCTAGAAAACCTGAAGAATCCATCGGCACACATTGGTCATGCTGGCTAGTTTGTTGGGAAGGAGGCTAAATAACGCTCCAAAGTTACGCTAACTTTTGGCGAGGAAAAACTGGCATGGCAATTATCAAAGGGGTCCCTTGACCTCTGACCTCAAGATATGTGAATGTAAATGGGTTCTATGGGTACCCACGAGTCTCCCCTTTACATGTTCTTATTTGAACTCTTTGTGGAGGTGTAATGCTGGAAAAGCCTCGCTACAGCCCTTCTAATGGTCAGCTCTAATGGTGAGCTCCAATGGTCAGCTCTAATGCTCAGCTCCAATGGTAAGTTGTAATGGTCTGCTCCAATGGTCAGCTCCAATGGTCAGCTCCAATGGCCAGCTCTAATGGTCAGCTCCAATGGTCAGCTGTAATGGTCAGCTCTAATGGTCAGCTCCAATGGTCAGCTCCAATGGTCAGCTTTAATGGTCAGCTCTAATGGTCTGTAGATATTTAAAGTCAAATAAAAATGATGTCACTTTGACTTTTCCTTGATCACATATTTTAACAAATCCCAATTCGGTAATTTCCCCAGTAATACCCCCAGTCATATGCTTGTGGTCAAATAAGATCTTGTAAAATATGTTGTTATTTTCTGCTGCTCTGCCACCACATTTTGTAGAGCTCAAAGTCATACAGTCAAAATCATATATATATATTAGGGATGCTAATTTTGAAATTTTGTCTTCACCGACCCTCGTTGACCGATTATTGACTGTTAACCGACAAGCCTCACATGCAGCTGCAGTGTATGAGCACAACACACAGTCCCCAGTTTACCGTCCGGGAGCGTTAGCAGCTAAGATGCTGCGTGTAGTGTCGCGGACATGCAGCCACTTTCCCAGTAAAAGTCTCCACCGCACATTTAGTTTAGTTTAGCAGGTTGTCAGCTGTGTGTCTGCGTAGCGTAACGACACTCTGTCTGCCGGATTAACGATGGCGATTGTTCCGGTAAACAGTGTGTGTGTTTGTGCTACGTTAGCATCTGTAGCTCTGCTGGTAGCTTCTTGCTCCCCGTAGTCACACACATAGTCAAGTCAAGTCAAGTAAAGTCAAGTCAAATTTATTTCTATAGCACATTTAAAACAACATGAGCTGACCAAAATGCTTTACAGACATAGGCAGAATAAAAACAGGTCAACAGAGCAGACAACAAAATCTCACACATAAAATCCATGAGTAAAAGACTGTTATAATGAGCATTATAAAAGGCCAATTAGTCATCACAATTCAAGTACATTCAAAAGTCAAAGAGTAGAGGTGGGTCTTGAGCTGTGCTCTGAAAGACTCTGTAGAGGGAGCAGATCTGATGTGGTGGGGGGCAGTTTGTTCCACAGACTAGGGCCCGCAACTGAGAAGGCGCGGTCGCCCCTGAGCTTCTGCCGAGCCCGAGGGACGACCAGAAGTGACTGGTGGGAAGACCTGAGTGCCCTAGGTGGGGTATAGGGAGTTAAAAGGGCAGAAATGTAGGAGGGAGCCGATCCATGAAGTGCTTTAAAGACAAATAATAAAGTCTTAAAATAGAATCTAAAAGTGACAGGGAGCCGGTGGAGGGTAGTGAGTACAGGGGAAATGTGCTCACGTTTCCAGGAACCAGTTAAAAACCTTGCCGCAGCATTCTGCACATACTGCAGACGTGACAGTGAAGACTGGCTGACTCCCATGTAGAGGGAGTTACAGTAGTCAAGGGGAGAGGTAATAAAAGCATGGATAACTTTTTCACAATCCTGGAAAGATAAGAATGGTTTTATTTTTGTTAGACTTCGCAGTTGGAAGAAGCTGCCTCTCACCACGGAGTTTATCTGTTTATCAAATTTAAAAGCAGAGTCAAAAATCATCCCAAGGTTTTTTTTTGCGGAGGGCAACACACAGGATGACAGTGGGCCGAGCTTTTCACACAGAATGCTGGTGTATTCGGGGGGGCCAAAGAGAACCACCTCAGTTTTTAGTTCATTTAGCATCAGGAAGTTTTGGGACATCCAGTCTTTAATGTCCTGGAGACAGTTGAACAGAGGTTGTAAAAACAGAGGGTTGGGACTTTTTAATGGTAGGTACAGCTGGGTATTGTCCGCAAAACAGTGAACGGAGATGTTGTGCTTCCGAATGAGGGGTCCTAGTGGGGGCATATAAAGGGAGAAGAGTCTGTCAGCGCAGCGAAACTTCAGCGAGTTTCCGACAGACCGTGTGTGTGTTGTCGGTGGCGTTATAGCTATGAACATAGGTGTAGCAGACAGTGTGTGTACAGTTTATTTGTCGGTGATTAAATGTTACGAGGCTACAACTCCTCCGCTCAAGCGAGCTGTAGACGGGAGCAAGGTTTCCTGTATCTTTAACGCCGGCTCAGACTGTCCTAAGGTGGGCTCTTAAGATGTACCAGCTTTTCTCCTTTAAGTGACAAGTTTTTCTCAGTTTTTTAATTAAGTATTAACATTTCTTTTAACCGTTTTAACCAATAGCGTTAATCGGTTAAAATGCTTAATGTCGGTTAATGGTTAAACGGTTATTAACATCCCTAAAATATATATATATATGTATATATATATGTGCATATATATATACATATATATATGATTTTTACACAGTATATACACACACAATGAATGCCATCACAGTCTACCTATCTGGCTCCCAGCCTTACCCAGCACACCACCATGGATGCCAGTCCAGGAGATAGAGAGAGAGAGAGAGAGGGATGATGGGACATTGATGGCCATTTGTCTTCCATCTCCTGAGGGACACAAGACGGAGTGCTGTTGTCCGTCTCCACCACTATCATTTACTTAAACAAAACAAATGCCTCATCGATCCCTCTTCCCACCTTGTTCCCTTTCCACCACAGCAACCAGGGAACACACACACACACACACACACACACACACACACTGTATTGACACAGAGAAAAAATACAGTCTTGTACACCTCACAGCATTGATCCTCTTTTGCAGCACTTTGTCATCAACTTCCATTGTGTGCTAAACAATCCCCACTGCCGCCACTGTCCAACACAATAGATTCTGCTCTTTTAGCAGCTTCCTCTGTCCTCTGTGGGCCTTAAGTGGTCTAACTGTACAGGAAGTGGTGGTGAGGACCACTCAGGCCATCACTAGGTTACTGATTGGAGGTGTCTGTTCAGTAAATGGAGGTCTCCTAAAACTGCCCTGATAACACTATTTCCCCTTCTCTCCTTAAAACGCTGCAGGACATCTTCAAAAGTTCAGCTGTGGCGTGCAAACACATAAATGCACGTGTGCACACACACACACACACAAACACTCAGGTCACTCCTAGAGCAATGTAGCGTTCCATTCTCCTCGCTAGGCTGACCTGCTCATCATAGCGGCACAGACAACACTCCCATGATTTCATTTCCCAGTAATAAAGCAGTTTAGCTAGCCTGCACTATGTTAGCCAGCAGAGAGTTACTACAGCTGGCCAGCCCAAGGTGTGTCAGATATGTGGCAATGGGTGCAAACACACTCTGATTAACACACCTGACTTCCTGTAAATGGAGAGGGGAGGAGCCACACTGACCAGGTGATCCAGGTACATGAACAGGAAGGTAACTTTGACTCTTGCAGTGTTCAATGAGTCCATTTAGAGTCAACAGAGCAGAATGCTGAAGGCTGAAGACTGAAGCAGGGTGAGGGTTCATCCAACATTTTATTATTTCACTGTCAAGGTCTCTGAGTCAGTATTCTTGTCTTCTGAGCTCACAGCCAGTGTTCCTGTTCTACCTCTCAGACTGACTTCAGATCAGAAGATGAGTGATTGTTTGGAGGAAGAGGAGGACAGAGCAGAGTCTCTAGTCTCTGGCTGTCTGTCTATGAAGAGTGACCGGTCCAAAGAGTTTGCTCTGAACTTCAGTAATGAACCTGGACCCTCAGACACAAAGTAAGAGACTGTTTCTACTGTAAGCTGACCTGATAGATGATGATGTATTGAGGATGAAGACTAAACATTCTGCTAACAGATTTATATTCCTCAAAATGTAGGTTATTGTTTTACTAACTGAGCAAAGAGATGTGTCATCTCTGGCTACCATCTATGTTTGGATTATGAAAAAGAGTTGCAACTCAGGAAAATGGCTTAAATTATTTGTTATTGTGCAACAGAGGGAAACATTTTTCTTTGAGATGTTGAAAAGAATCTTAGTCATATGTCTGAAAAAAAACTGAACTATTACAGAAAAAGCACATTAGTTTTTAACCAAATTGATTTAAACATAAACATGAGATAACATTTGATTGACAATTGGTTAACAATAAACACTTCTACGACAGGGAAACTGTCTCTTACCTTTCTGACTTCTTTAGTCTTCCAGTAGTTATAGTTTATGCAGGTGCTGTCCACTGGAACGGAGAGATCCATGACAGGATTGCAGCGCATGTTGTGACGGTTATCCTGAAGCTAGTGACCATGCTAGCTACAGGCACGGCATATTGGTAGCTAGCTAGTTAGATAGTAAAATAACGTTAGCTATAGCTGATTCCATAAATACAGAACTAGACTTTTGTTGACCAAGTAGAGCGTGGATGTGAACAGTCCGAGATACCTTACTGGTGTGCTGTTTTCTGTTATGGATCTCTCCGTTCCAGTGGACAACGCTTGCATAAACGATAACTACTGGAAGACGAAAGAAGTCAGAAACGTCTGACACAGTTTCCCTGTTTTATAAGAGTTTATTGTTAACACATAAAATACATTCAGAAAGTGACAGCATGATTATTTATATTGCAAATGTTTCTGAAATTCTATACTCCATTAATATCACCACTGACAGTCAGTTAATGTTTACCGTAACGACGCTGCCACCTTGTGGTTTCCTGGCGCTCCCTCTCAATATGAGAGCACATGAGCAAGTTGCAGTTCTTTTATATAGTTATTTAGTTTATATAGTTATTTAGCCTCCAAAATAATATTAATGTTTTAAAAATGGCCGTTGTTTACCTTTAATAGACAAACTTCGACCAGATCACTAAATGTTCAATAAGACAGTCAGACAGGAAAAACAGCTAATTCTTGTTTATTAAAGCAGGAGAGTTCAAATAAAGGAACATTTTCATCACATTTTCATGCTGAATTCAAACAGTGCCAACACTTTAACTCTTCCCTCTGACCATCTGGGCTTCTAGACATTATCGGCGAAGTCTGGATATTCTTCAACAACAATCAACAAATCATTTTAGTAATAAAGTAATGTCTCCACAGAGAGAAGAAGAGGAGACATGCATCTGTGGAGGAGCTGATGTCCAGATCCAGAACAAGACCTGGACCTCAGACAGCCAGTCAGACCAAAACAAGAGGTGGACCTCAGACAGCCAGTCAGACCAGCACTGTACAAAGTAAGACTGTAGATGTGTCTGCTGATGTCTTCATGTCTGGAAACAGGACTTGTTGTTTTAATACACTGACAACAAGATCTTCTCCATCATACATATCTGCTCTGCATCACTTGTACTTTATTTTCCTTTGAGAGAAAATCTGAACCCAAAATAAATAATTTAATATTTTTATGATGGCACTCTGTCTTTGAGTTAAACCATCAGAATGATGTTTGTTCTCCATCTGCATAGATGAAGATGGAGAACTATTAAACTCTGTGTAAAGTAACAACATCACTGTTCTATCACAGCCTGAGACACAACAAGAGACACAGACTTTGAACAACAGCCCACATTAGCTTTCCTAGTAAAGTCTCCTTCTCTAACTTACAAACACACGTCTGGTCCTGCAGAGTGACACGTTGAACAAGCGACCATTCAAACACCCAATGAGGAAAGCTGCACTGCTAACATCAGTTTTCAGGCTACAGTAGAGGGCTAATTAGCTAGTCAGTTGCAGCACATTAAACATCTTAAAAAGTGTTATGATATAATATGTAATATCAGCATTGGTTAGTTTAGATGTTTCACAGGGTCCTGTCACTTCAGTTCCTCTGCTAAAAAAAACTGTCTGCACTCAGCTGGTAAGTTTTAGATTTCAGCTCATTTGTTTACTTTGTCTTTTCTGCAATGGATGACTGAATTACATTTCATTATGCCCTTTATCAACACTGTGGCACGTTTGACTATTTCAACCTTCTTTCATCTGCGCCCCCGTCTCCGGCGGTATGAAAAGGACTTGAGAGCAAGTAAAAAAATAAATATAAAAACATAATTCAAAGAGGTAAACGCCCACAGCATGCAGCCAGCTGTCCTTCCTCTATCTGTCAGTTTAACCTGTCATTTTTAGTCTGATTATGACTGTAACTTCTTCATATGTGTGTAATATTATCATACAATCTGCACACCAAGCTCTGATTGGTCAGTAGGCGGTGCTTTTATACGAGTGGATCTCTTATCTGGAACATAACCTGCTCCGGAGCAGGTTAGCCGGTAAGAACTAATACACCTTCGTAGGATGGAAAACCCTGAAGGGTTAACCCTGAAGTTACCTCGCTAACACCAAATCCTGCTTCGTAGTACAGACCTCTGCTGTCAATCAAACATGTACACCAACACACAGTCAGAGGCCTATGAGAAAAAGGAGCATTTCTGATTTTTCTCTTTAAAAATAAAAACTATTAACAATAAATGTAGAAATCACGTAGACGTTATTTTTGACTTCATTAAGGGATGATGACTTTATAACCTTTACTTCTTTATATGTTCTTATATTGATTATTTTCATATATGCAATGAAAATAATAAGTTTCTGTGTTTTGTCTCAAACTTTTTTCCTTCTCTTTCAGCAGATAGAGGTCTGCAGGAGGTTGTAGATAAACATAAGATCAGTCTGAGGAGGAGATGTGAATGTGTGACTGAAGGAACTGATGACACAGGAAGTGGAACCCTCCTCAACAGGATCTACACTGAGCTCTACATCACATAGGGACAGAGTGAAGATGTTAATACCCAACATGAGGTGAGGCAGCTTGAGACAGCTTCCAAGAAGAAGACCCTCCATGACGTTCCAATCAAGTGCCAGGACATCTTTAAAGCCTTACCTGACCAACAGGGACAAATCAGAGTCATTCTGACGAATGGCGTCGCTGGCGTTGGAAAAAACGTCTCAGTGCTGAAGTTCACTCTGGACTGGGCAGAGGGCTTGGAAAATCAAGATGTCAGTCTGGTGATTCTGCTTTCGTTCAGGGAGCTGAACTTGATCAGAGATGAGCAGTACAGTCTTCTCATGCTGCTCCATGTTTTCCATCCAACATTACAGAAGGTCACAGCAGAGAAGCTCGCTGTCTGTAAAGTTCTGTTCATCTTTGACGGCCTGGATGAAAGCAGACTTTCACTGGATTTCCACAACAACGAGGTTGTGTCTGATGTCACCCAGAAGTCATCAGTCAACGTGCTGTTGACAAACCTCATCCAGGGGAATCTGCTTCCCTCAGCTCTCGTCTGGATATCTTCCCGACCTGCAGCAGCCAATCAGATCCCTCCTGCATGTGTTGACAGGGTAACAGAAGTACGAGGGTTCACTGACGCCCAGAAGGAGGAGTACTTCAGGAGGAGAGTCAGTGATGAAGAGCTGTCCAGCAGAATCATCTCACACATCAAGACATCCAGGAGCCTCCACATCATGTGTCTAATCCCAGTCTTCTGCTGGATCACTGCTACAGTTCTGGACCACATGTTGACTACAGACCAGAGAGGAGAGCTGCCCAAGACCCTGACTGACCTGTTCTCAAGATATGCGAAGGACACATAGACAGACACACAGACAGAAAGCTTTATAGTTAGATAAAAAAAAATATCGGTTCCGTCGGTTAGCATAAAATCAAACCGGTTTAAGCTCGAACACTGGACCGCAACGGCAAAACCAAAAATCGACCCAACTCTAGCATTTCATTGCTAATGAATTCAAGTTGTGTTCCATAATCTTGTTTTCAAGTCTTTCCTTTTATTCTGTTACTCACAGAAGGAAACTCATGTGTTTCTCTCTTTGTTGGTATAGAGAAGAGTAGTAGCAGGAAATACACAGCTTCCACCAGTAACAGCGGTTTGATGAATATATAACAGCAGAATGGTTTTAAGAGATCTTATACACACCAAAGATCAAGGTTATGTTTTTAATGCTGATACACTGATAACATCTTTCTGATGATATTATGTTGAAAATAATGCAACCTTATTGGTTTGTTAACTGTGTTTGTGCGCTGAATATGTTTGATGCTCAGAAAAGAGTATTAGTGACAAAACGCCATGCAGTCATCAACATATCTAATTATATGAATGCAGCCGCCACGCGCTCCTGATGTTCCCAGTGTGGACAAAGCGTCATGCTAACTGACAAACCTGTCTGTCTCCAGACAGACAGGTTTCAGAAAGAGTGATGAGAATTATTGTTTCATGTCAAACAGTGAGATAAGATTAGCTGAACCACTGATGTGAGGAGCAAATGTTAATCAAAGAAGTATATATCAAACTGTTTAGTCATCAAATGCATGAAGTAAATATAAACTGTCCTCTTTCATAATAATATATTTAGTAATTTTTGTGTCATGACAGACTTTCTCACTGTCGGATCTCACATACTCACTGTGAAGTTGTGGCCTCAGCTCTGAAGTCCAACCCCTCCCATCTGAGAGAGCTGGTCCTCAGTGGAAACAACCTGCAGGATTCAGGAGTGAAGCTGCCGTCTGCTGGACTGGAGAGTCCAAACTGTAGACTGGAGACTCTGCGGTCAGTTCACTGACTGAAGGTTATGTAGTTTGTACACACACTCTATACGCACTGGCTCTGCTCCAGATAGCTCTAGAGAGGGACATTAACGTTTTCATGTCGGCCACCGTAGCTCTCCAACACGCTTTGCACACAGGAGAGGCTTCAATTGGTTGCAATCTACTCACCTCACCGCTATATACTGCCAGATCCAACACTCTGGACCTTTAACCACGGACCTTAATTCAGGTATCTAACTAAAAACCCATTAAAAAAAAAACTATTGACTTCCAGACGAGGGTACAGGAGGCGCTAAAATGCTACATAATGTCTGGGTTTTAGGACTCATTCCTGTAGCACTCTATTTGAACATGTCTAAAGGTGCAGTACTCTTCAACAAACACGTATTGCACCAACTTAAAGGCACATAAGTGGTGATTATGAATGACACCATCTAATTAGAGGTTTCTATGGTTCTAAGTTATTCCCACGTTCTTTTTGACAGCAGATCTAACTGTGCTCTGTTTTCATGTCAGCATTGTCTAATTATTTGAAGCCGCATACATTTAGATTTCGATTTTCAAGTCTATCTCAATACAATACTCACATGTTCATATGTACATTCAAAGAGTTATTGATGTCTGTCATCATTCCTTCTGTCTATGAAGGAATCCCCGTATAACCTGAGTGTTACGAGATGAGGACTAAATCCACAGTCTTGTTCTGTATAAAATGACCTGTGAAGTTGATCTTAAACTAATTGGAGGCTTCAGCAGTCTGAGTTAGATTTATTAGAGCTGGGTGACTTGGAGAAAATCAAATATCACTATATTTTTTACCAAATACTTCGATATCGATGTTGCAACAATATTGTAGGATTGACATGGGTGCTTTCACAAAATATTTACACAATGAGATTTTTGATAAATAATCATCAGTAATGTGGATCTCATGACTAAGTGTAAATCAAAAATAAAAGATGATATCTCGTCTAATATTACGATATCGATATTATATGGATATATTTCCCAGCCTTAGTATGTATCCAGTAAGTATGTTGTGTTTGACAGTTTCCTTGTTGAGCTGCAGGAGGAATAGTAACACAAAGAGGGAATTTGGTACTAAACAGTCTGTAACTTTGGTAAACACCCACTTTGTCGGACTCAGACTGCTGAATCTTCATATTAGTTTCAGTTGAACTTATGAAGTCATTTCTTACAGTGTAGTTGTTTTATGAAGGGACCACTTTACAGGAGGAATGGTTACTGCCACCAATAACTCTTTTAATGTACATATGACATGTGGCTGTTTTTTATAGACACACTTGAACAAATGCGGACCTTTCCTGTAAATTACATAAACGTACTAAGCTACCAGATACAGTGAGAAGAAGACCATGTAATAATTTAAATAATGAAGTCCAACAAGTCTGAATCGATATTGATCCTCTAATTCCAGACTTGACAGAGATCAGATAGATGTGTGTTGACATGAATAGGTGTATGAATGTTGTGGTGACATTTGGATGATGTCTGTAGAAGGCTGACATTATGATGATCCACAGTAACACAATGACAAAGTCACTCTACTCATTTCAGGGAAAAGATCATTGATTAGGACATAGTAATGTTGAGCTACACATTTAAAACCTGAACACATCTGATGGGATTATAAAGTGTTTTTTATCTTCATCATTTATTTTTTATTCAGATTGAATGGCTGCAGGTTGTCAGAGATCAGCTGTGCTTCTCTGGCCTCAGCTCTGAAGTCCAACCCCTCCCATTTGAGAGAGCTGGATCTGAGAGACAACTACCTGCAGGATTCAGGAGTGAAACTATTGTGTGGTTTTCTGGAGAGTCCACACTGTAAACTGGAGACTCTGAGGTCAGACACCATTTTTTACTTGTGTACTGAGATTAATATGATGTGAAAGTTGTGGTGACACTAAACTGCAGACATAAGGCTGATATTATACTGATCCACACAGTATCTTAATGCTGAAGTACATTTTCTTCTTCAGT
This sequence comes from Sebastes umbrosus, assembly GCF_015220745.1. Taxonomy (NCBI): domain Eukaryota; kingdom Metazoa; phylum Chordata; class Actinopteri; order Perciformes; family Sebastidae; genus Sebastes; species Sebastes umbrosus. The sequence goes on from NC_051288.1 coordinate 754,669, forward strand.
GGTTTATTGCATTGACTGTGGCAGAGCAATGTTGAGCTATAAAACCTTAATATATCATAACACTTCATGTTTCTTTTTTTCAAAGAAATGATAATAAAAAATGCATAAATATGAAGAATAAATAAATAATCTCTATTTCAGCTATCAGACAATAACAAATATATTCACTATTTTTTTTTCTATAAATGTTATGAAGCTATATGATGCTTAGACTGAATAGTTTAAACTGAAGATGCTTTAACTTTATGACTCGACTATTCCTAAAATAAATATTATAGTTGTCTTATCTTAAATATCTTTTGTTCACATTTCCCCAAAATCCATCCTGACATATTTGACATCTTTGTAAACTTTGAGATCCTGAGTTGAATCTTGAATCAATTTCTGTGGTTTGTATTTGTGTTTGGCTGCTCAACCTTAGTTTGTATGGATCAGGGGTCGGCAACCTGCAGCTCTGGAGCCGCATGCACCTCTATAGCCCCTCTCCAGTGGCTCCCTGTGACTTTGACAGAAAATTATATAGAAATGAATAATGGTTACTTTTTTGACATTTTAACTTTCATTAATCATTGTTGTAGGCCTAACGTGATTCTTACATTCTCCAACTGCAAAAATGTGTAGCCTATATTAGGGATGCACCGATACCAATGGGCCAATACCCAAAGCCCACATATCGCTATCGGTATCGGGACTGAAAAAGTCGGATAGGTGCATCCCTAGCCTTTACACTGAATAATAAAATAAGTTTTAACATTTCAGTCAAATAAATTGTTTGTCATAGCCTACGTACGTCCACGGCCTGGAACTTATCCTCTAATTTTTCCAATCCTCAATAGTGTTGGTTAGTTTTGAGTTTCCCTAGCTACAATAGGTTTCCAAATCCAAAAAAGAGAAAAATTCTCGGAGGAGAATGGAGAATTAAATAGTGCGTGGACAGACTAGTTTGCTCTCTGCGGTGAGAAAATAGCAAACAACAAAAAAAGTAATTGAAAGACATTTCCAGAACAAACACATTGGAAGCTCCTGCTGAAAAGAGTTCCAGCCAAATCTCCTCAAGACGGTTCTTCAATGTCCTGCCTCTCGTTGGCACCTGGGTCCTCACTGCAGTAGACTTAAGGTGGGGTTACCTTCATTATAAGGCTCAAATATGTTTTGATGCTCCAGACAGATGTTTTTCTTTATTTTTTGGCCAAAAATGGCTCTTTTGATAGTAAAGGTTGCTGACCCCTGGTATATATGGATCCAGTGGTGGAGCTGTCAGAGTTTAAGAATTGAAGTCACTACGTCTTTAATGAAGTAGCAGTACGTTGTCATTAATATTAATAAGAGCTCTGTTTCACTGTTTGTATTCAACAGTTTTTAACCTGCATCCTGTTGGCTTCAGGTGTTTGGAGTTAACATTTTTTTTAAACTTCTTCGTTCTAAACTTTCTTCAGCTCTGAACACATTATTGAACATTGAATGATTTCAAGCAGGAACGTTGTCTTCTAAACTTACCTAATTTATTCTTTATTCAGATTGAGGAGCTGCAGGTTGTCAGAGATCAGCTGTGCTTTTCTGGCCTCAGCTCTGAAGTCCAACCCCTCCCATCTAAGAGAGCTGGATCTGAGTAACAACTACTACCTGCCGGATTCAGGAGTGAAGTTGCTGTGTGGTTTTCTGGAGAGTCCACACTGTAGACTGGAGACTCTGAGGTCAGTTCACTGACTCTCTGTTACTATTATAGATCTTACAGACGTAGGCACAATTGTTGGTACCCTTCCGTTAAAGAAAGAAAAACCCACAATAGTCACTGAAATAACTTGAAACTGACAAAAGTAATAATAAATAAAAATTTACTGAAAATTAACTAATGAAAATCAGACATTGTTTTTGAATTGTGGTTCAGCAGAATCATTTTAAAAAACAAACTAATGAAACTGGCCTGGACAAAAATGATGGTACCCCTAGAAAAGATGTAAAATAGTTTGACCATAGGGACATATTAAACTAAGGTGTGTCCTGTAAATAGCATCACAGGTGTCTTCAAACTTGTAATCAGTCAGTCTGCCTATTTAAAGGGTGAAAAGTAGTCACTGTGCTGTTTGGTATCATGGTGTGTACCACACTGAACATGGACCACAGAAAGCTAAGGAGAGAGTTGTCTCAGGAGATCAGAAAGAACATTATAGACCTTCATGTTAAAGGTAAAGGCTATAAGACCATCTCCAAGCAGCCTGATGTTCCTGTGACTACAGCTGCACATATTATTCAGAAGTTTAAGGTCCATGGGACTGTAGCCAACCTCCCTGGACGTGGCCGCAAGAGGAAAATTGATGACATATTGAAGAGACGGATAACACGAATGGTAACCAAAGAGCCCAGAACAACTTCCAAAGAGATTAGAGGTGAACTCCAAGGTCAAGGTACATCAGTGTCAGATCGCACCATCCGTCACTGTTTGAGCCAAAGTGGACTTAATGGAAGACAACCGAGGATGACACCAAATCATAAAAAAGCGAGACTGGAATTTTCCAAAATGCATATTGACAAGCCACAAAGCTTCTGGGAGAATGTCCTTTGGACAGATGAGACAAAACTGGAGCTTTTTGGCAAGTCACATCAGCTCTATGTTCACAGACGCAAAAATGAAGCATCCAAAGAAAAGAACACTGTACCTAATGTAAAACATGGAGGAGGCTCGGTTATGTTATGGGGCTGCTTTGTTGCATCTGGCACAGGGTGTCTTGAATCTGTGCAGGGTGCAATGAAATCTCAAGACTATCAAGGCATTCTGGAGCGAAATGTGCTGCCCAGTGTCAGAAAGCTTGGTCTCAGTCGCAGGTCATGGGTCCTCAAACAGGATAATGACCCAAAACACATCTAAAAACACCCAAGAATGGCTAAGAACAAAACATTGGACTATTCTGAAGTGGCCTTCTATGAGCCCTGATCTAAATCCTATTGAACATCTGTGGAAGGAGCTGAAACATGCAGTCTGGAGAAGGCACCCTTCAAACCTGAGACAGCTGGAGCAGTTTGCTCACGAGGAGTGGGCCAACATACCTGTCGACAGGTGCAGAAGTCTCATTGAGAGTTACAGAAATCACTTGATTGCAGTGATTGCCTCAAACGGTTGTGCAACAAAATATTAAGTTAAGGGTACCATCATTTTTGTCTAGGCCAGTTTCATTAGTTTGTTTTTTTAAATGATTCTGCTGAACCATAATTCAAAAACAATATCTGATTTTCATTAGTTCATTTTCAGTGAATTTTTATTTATTATTACTTTTGTCAGTTTCAAGTTATTTCAGTGACCATTGTTGGTTTTTCTTTCTTTAACGGAAGGGTACCAACAATTTTGCCTACGTCTGTATATGTTTAATTAACAATTGAACCCGATTTATGTACAAACATAATGTGTTTGTACATAAATGTCCTTTTGTTCATATTTTCATGTTTCTTGAACTAAATTCAGTCTGCAGTCACAAAAGACTTGTGTTTTTTAAAGAAAGTGTAGAAAAATGTCCACTGTTAGTTGTTAAAGTAAATGAATGTTGTTGGTAAATGGTCACATTTGTATACAGAAGATCCTCTGAACTAATATTGGTTTTACATTCATCAAGTTTACTTAATGAAGTAGAAATATCTCTCTGGTTTCTGTTAATTTCATCATGTTTTCACTAATAATGTCTGATCATTGATATTGATCCTTCAGCACACACACATAGATGAACACTGAGATCAGCAGCATGTTATTGATGTGTGTTGACATGAACAGGTGTATGAATGTTGTGGTGACATTTGGATGATGTCTGTAGAAGGCTGACATTATGATGATCCACAATAACACAATGAAAAAGTCCCTCTACTCACTTTAGGGAAAAGCTTATTGATTAGGACTTAGTAATGTTGAGCTACACATTTAAAACCTGAACACATCTGATTGGATTATAAAGGGATTTTTACCTTCATCATTTATTCTTTATTCAGATTGAGGCTCTGCAGTTTGTCAGAGATCAGCTGTGCTCTTCTGGCCTCAGCTCTGAAGTCCAACCCCTCCCATCTGAGAGAGCTGGATCTGGGGGGAAACTACCTGTATGATTCAGGAGTGAAGCTATGTGTGGATTTCTGGAGAGTCCACACTGTAGATTAAAGACTCTGGGGTCAGACACCATTTTTTACCTTTGTACTGAGATTAATATGATGTGAAAGTTGTGGTGACACTAAACTGCAGACATAAGGCTGAAATTATACTGATCCACACTGAGTATCTTAATGCTAAAGTACATTTTCTCCTTCAGTGGTTTAGTCCATTGACTGTGGCAGAGCAATGTTGAGCTACACATTGTAGGGACCTGCCATTTCTGGTGGCAGAGACAGTCACTTCATGAACTCAGTAACACGATCCTTGACTCTGGACTCAGCTCATTGGCTACAGTAACATTTCACACAGAGGTGTGAAATTCACACAGAACAAAACCAGAGGAATGTCCTTTGTGCCTCCTCTTTCTGCTCTTTCGACCCTCTCCTCTTCATCTCTCCTGACATGCAAGAGGTGAGCTGCTGTGCTCCAGACCGGAAGCAGCTCTGCTCTCTGATTCTATGTCCTGTTAGGAAACAGACATAGCCACAAGGAACCAAACGGCAGAAGACACGAGTGCTCTGCCCTTTTCACCAGCTAACTTCAAGCTATCAAGCAAAGAAGTTAGCACCAAACTAACAGCAAAGACGACCTCTTTGACTTGGAACCACAACTCCAACACATGGAATTACAAACCCTGTTCTTCCATGCGGTAACGTACTGGGCCTTAGCATTAGCAATCGCACATGGCTGAGCAAGACAGTTAAACTTTGATTTCTAGAATGTACTGGTATTGATTTGGTTTAATGTTATTCATTGAGTTTGACTGTGGTGATTTATCTGTATTTGATTTTTGGGTAACTGGCTTTGCCGCATCTGATGTGTTTAGTTTATGCTTCACATAGACAAGGTCTTGCATGCAAACTAACCATCTTTTCTAACCCACTGCATATCTAACACACATAAAGATCACATACAGAAACTGTGAATTAGTTAAACATAAACATACAGCTTCAGATAATCTTAACCCCCACATCACCCCCCTCTCTGTCCTAGAACAAAGAGGTCATGTGATGACATGCTGACGGCCATCTTTGATTCCGCCATCTTTGATTCCGCCATCTTTGATTCAGCCATCTTTGTAGTTTTACAGTGCTCGCCATTTTGTTTGTAGGCCATACAGACATTTTGAGACAAGAACCCATCTTGTTTCCCCCCCCCTCTCTCTCTCTCTCTCTCTCACACACACACACACACACACACACACTGTGTTTGGTTTGTTTAGTTTAGTTATTTAGTTAGATTAATATTGTGTTTTGAACCTTTATTATCTTGTAAATAAATGTTTGTGGAATATACATGCTGGTCTCTTTAATGTTGCACAAGAGTGAATAATGCCAACCTCTGCTATGTCAAGAACTCCAATATCCTTCAACCTTTACTATCTATTTTGGTTATAGTTATTAATTTAATTATTAATCAACATTCCAAATTGATAGTTTAGCATATATAATGAGACTATATTAACGTTTTGGTCATTGGTCCCTGATTCCAGGGTGGTGCCCCATTTATTATTGATGTTTATTGATAATCTTTATTAATATTAGTAATTCTATTATTATTTATTAATTAATCTGCTAATAACCAAAACCTACTAAAGTACAATCCCTACAACATTTAAAACCTTAATATATCACAACACCTGACTTCCATCATGTTTCTTTTTCTCCAAGAAATGATAATAAAAAATACGTAAATATGAAGAATAAATAGATACTCTTTTTCAGCTATCAGACAATAACAAATATATTCAGTATTTGTTTTTTCTATAAATTGTATGAAGCTATATGATGCTTATACTGACTGAATAGTTTAAACTGAATGTGCTTTGATTTTATGACTCCACTATTCCTAAAATATATAAACTGGAAACTTGTTATTGGTCGATTATTTCTCTGTTGTTACGATGCTAATTGGCATTGTATTTTACATGGTTGGAAAGCCGGTTTATTTACCTTCACAATAATGTCCAACTTGTAAGGATCATGCATTTGTGGGATGAGCTAAACATTGTATTCTCCTGTTGGTATTGACTCTTGTTTTGAGTTGTTTGGTGCATTGGATAATTTGAACCCTCTATCAGTAGCAAGGAACAAACAAGACATATTGGCAATTTTAGACTTTATTCATTTATTCATTTAATTTTCAATCATTGGTTGCTAGGCGCCGACGCGAGTGGCAGCCTGTCTTAGTAGCTCTCCGTGTTTCTACTTTCTTTGTCTTTTTTTTTGCTACTTTTTCGTTACTTTTAACTTTCTACTGCGCTTAGTTTTTGTCAGTGATAGTATACTGCACACTTTATGTAAATAGTTTCCTTTTTCACAGCCGTCTTATTTAGTTATTATATTTAGTTAGCCTGACAAACGGACATGATCGGACAACGGACGGTGTATTCGTTTGAAGCGCTCCTCGCCTTTCGGGACCGAGTAGCAGCGCCACCGAAGGATCTACCTGCCGAGATACGGCGACACAGACGGGGATCAAGAGCCGGTGTGATCGTGAGGGGGAGGAGGGAGAAGGAGAGGAGGAGATTTAAACCCGTCCTGCCTTCGGTGATCATGGGCAATGTGAGATCTCTGGCCAACAAGACGGACGAGCTAGCAGCCCTGGGAATACCGAGAGTCCAGTGTGTTGTGCTTTACGGAGACATGGTTGAAGGGGATTATACCAGACTGCTTAGTGGAACCGGAAGGCTTCACGGTGGTGCGAGCTGACAGAGACAAACAGAGCGATAAACAGAAAGGCAGAGGGCTTGCTGTCTTTGTTAACTCCAGATGGTGTAATCCCAGACACATCACTGTAAAGGAGCGCATCTGTACCCCAGACATTGAGCTGCTGGCTTTGAGTTTGAGGCCATATTATCTGCCTCGAGAGTTCTCACACTGCATCATAGTAACTGTTTACATTCAACCGATTGCTGTGGCGGCGCAGGCGAGTGACATCATCCACTCCACCGTCGCGGGATTACAGACGAGGCACCCCAGCGCATTCATCATTGTAAATGGTGATTTTAACCATGTGAAGGTCTCCAGAGCCCTGTCGAACTTCACCCAGTATGTGACCTGTAACACAAGACACAATAAGACCCTGGACCTGCTGTATGCCAACATTAAGGAGGCATACAGCGCCACTGTTCTCCCCCCCCTTGGCGGTTCAGACCACAACCTCATCAGGCTTGTGCCAACATACAAGCCTGTTGTCAGGAGGCAGCCCGCCACCACCAGGACTGTTCAACAGTGGTCAGTGGAAGTTGAGGAGGAGCTGAGGGAGTGTTACAGGTCAACAGACTGGGAGTTGTTTGACAGGGTCCACGGTGAGGACATCGATGGACTCTCCCACTGCATCACAGACTACATTAGGTTCTGTGAGGAGAGCATCGTACCCACCAAAAAGGTACGCTGCTTTCCTAACAACAAGCCCTGGATCAATGGGGACATTAAAGCCCTGTTGAACAGGAAGAAGAGGGCGTTCATGGCCGGGGACATTGAGGGGGCCAAGGTTGTCCAGAAGGAGCTGAAGAAGGAGCTGAGGGCGGCCAAGGACACCTACAAAGACAGACTGGAGGGGAGACTACAGGCCGACAGCTCCAGGGAGGTGTGGGGGGGGTTCAGGAAGATAACTGGCTACAAACAGCCGAGCCCTGGTGTTGAGGGGACCCAGGAACATGCAAATGAGCTAAACCTGTTTTTCAACAGGTTTGACCAACCAACCCCCATGAGCTCAGCAGGACAGCCTGGGTCCTCACTCACCAACACCAGTGCCCCCCCCCTCCACACCTTCCCTCCCCCTCTTCCCCCCCCTTCCACACCTCTCCTCCTCCCCCCAACACCCATCCCCAGGAGGCAGCAGCAGCTTGCCATACCTACCCTGAGGATCACATCCACAGCATGTCCTTTGCACCTGGAGACATTGCAACATCCACCCTGATCATCACAAGGGGCCAGGTGAGGAAGCAGCTCTCAAAGATCAGCGTGAACAAGGCCAGGGGACCAGACAACATTAACCCCAGGGTGCTCAAGGTGTGTGCTGGGGAGCTGGCAGCAGCGTTCCAGCACCTCTTCAGCCTCTCCCTGAGGCTGAAGAAGGTTCCCCAGTTCTGGAAGACCTCCTGCATCGTCCCGGTGGCCAAGAAGGGACACCCCAGCACCCCCAATGACTACAGGCCAGTTGCTCTGACGTCACACGTCATGAAGATCTTTGAGAGACTGGTTCTGCAGCACCTCAAGCCCCTTGTGAGCGACTTCCGGGACCCCCTGCAGTTTGCATACCAGGAAAACATCGGTGTGGATGATGCCATCACCTACATGCTCCATAGAGCCTACACTCACCTGGAGAGGCCGCACAGCACTGTAAGAATATTGTTCTTCGACTTCTCCAGTGCCTTCAACACCATCCTGCCACTCCGGCTAGCTGAGAAGCTCTCAGCGATGCAGGTAGACCATGGCCTGGTGGCCTGGATTACGGACTACCTCACCAGCAGACCACAGTATGTCAGACTGCAGGGCAGCCTGTCAGATGTGCTGGTGAGCAACACCGGCGCCCCCCAAGGAACTGTGCTGTCTCCCTTCCTGTTCACCACCTACACCTCCGACTTTCGCTTCCACTCGGGTACATGCCACCTACAGAAGTTCTCCGATGACTCCTCCATTGTCAGCTGCATCACAGATGACAACGAGGAGGAGTACAGAGCCCTGGTGGAGAACTTCATAGGGTGGTGTGATAACAATCACCTCCAGCTCAACATTGGAAAGACCAAGGAGCTGGTGGTGGACTTCCGGCGGAGCACGAGGCCCCCAACTCCCATCACCATCCGAGGGGAGGAGGTGGAGGTGGTGGATACCTACAAGTTCCTGGGAGTACATATGAACAGTAGACTTGACTGGACTGATAACACCGAGGCCCTCTACAGGAAGGGACAGAGCAAACTGTTCTTCCTGAGGAGGCTCAGGTCTTTTAATGTATGCAATAGGCTGCTGCAGATGTTTTACCAGTCTGTAGTAGCCAGTGTTCTCTTTTTTGCTGTGGTATGTTGGGGGGGTAACACCAACACAAGGGATGCCAACAGACTGAACAGGCTGGTGAGGAAGGCTGGCTCTGTGGTTGGATCTGAGCTGGACGGTCTGGAGGGGGTGGCAGAGGGCAGGATGAGGAGGAAGCTGGATGCTATCCTGGAAAACCCCTTCCACCCCCTCCATGATGAGCTAGTCAAGATGAGGAGCACCTTCAGCCACAGACTCATCCCTCCTTGGCACAACACAAAGTGCCTGGGTCAGTCCTTCATGCTGGTAGCCATCAGGCTCCACAACCAAGGCTGACCCCCATATGACAACTATTAGGACTTTTAAGAAATTTAAACATGCACTATCTGGCGCACTTTACACTCACTTTACACTATACATCCTATATACCACTTTATTGCTGACTGCACATATGTACATATTACATTTATTTATTTATTTATTTATTGTACATTCTACATTTATTTATTGACGGACTGTACACACTATGTTCACCCATTCACTCTGTATCTTTTATATCTCTATTATTGTCTTTATAATTTTTGTATACCTTTACCTCTCCTGCGATTCACTCTATTTGCTGATGTTGCTGCTTTGACACCTGAATTTCCCTCCGGGGATTAATAAAGGTTCATCTTATCTTATCTTATCTTATTTAAGACACCGTCAGGTGCCTCGTCTTCTAAACTTACATCATTTATTCTTTATTCAGATTGAGTTGGTGCAGGCTGTCAGAGATCAGCTGTGCTTCTCTGGCCTCAGCTCTGAAGTCCAACCCCTCCCATCTGAGAGAGCTGGATCTGAGTAACAACACCTACCTGCCGGATTCAGGAGTGAGGTTGCTGTGTGGTTTTCTGGAGAGTCCACACTATAGACTGGAGACTCTGAGGTCAGTTCACTGACTCTCTGTTACTGTTAGAGATCTTATATATTTAATTAACAATTGAACCTGATTCATGTTCAAACATGATGTGATTGTACATAAATGTCCTTTTGTTCATATTGAATGATCAAGTTTACTTAATGAAGTAGAAATATTTCTCTGGTTTCTGTTTGTTTCAACGTATTCCACAAAGAATATCTGATCATTGATTTTGAGCCTTCAGCACACACACATAGATGAACACAGAGATCAGCAGCATGTTATTGATGTGTGTTGATATGAACAGGTGTATGAATGTTGTGGTGACATTTGGATGATGTTTGTAGAAGGCTGACATTATGATGATCCATAATGACACAATGACAATGTCACTCTACTCATTTTAGGGAAAAGATCATTGATAAGGACATAGTAATGTTGAGCTACACATTTAAAACTTGAACACATCTGATTGGATTATAAAGTGATTTTTATCTTCATCATTTATTCTTTATTCAGATTGAGGGGCTGCAGGTTGTCAGAGATCAGCTGTGCTTCTCTGGCCTCAGCTCTGAAGTCCAACCCCTCCCATCTGAGAGAGCTGGATCTGAGAGACAACTACCTGCAGGATTCAGGAGTGAAGCTGTGGTTTCTCTGGAGAGTCCACACTGTAGACCGGAGACTCTGAGGTCAGTAGAGGAGCGGAGTCGGTCCATGCTGGTTTAAGCAGTATTGTTGCGATGTGTTTCCTCAGTTAATCTGTGAGAGGAGAACAGTCAGCTAATCAGATCAGCCAGAAGCTTGTTGTGATCATGTGTTAGAGTTGATGTGAAGAAGATGTTGTTGTTGTTTTCATGTCTCCAGGAAATAAAGCTGGATTACAGCTGACAACATCACATCATGTATAGAGACAGTGGTCCTCATCCATCAAATTGTCGTACCATCAAATCTGAACAGAAAGTCTTTGTTCTCTCATTGATCAGTTCATCCCTTTCACAGCTCTGAGATCAGTCTGACTGAAGCCTCAAATCACTGGCTCTTATTTCATAGAACCATGGTTACACTTAGTAACCATGATGTGGTCTGCCCAAAGAGTTCTTAAAGGAGGGTAACGGGATGAGGGTGTGGAGTTTTAGTGTCTTTTGTAACTCGTTCCAGTCACTAGGAGCAGCAAACTGGAATGAGTGACGACCAGAGGAGGTGCAGACCTTAGGAACGACCATACTAATGAATTTACTAGAAGATAAATTGCGGTTACTGTTGGAGATATTGAGTAGTTAGCAGAGATATGGAGGTTGGTTCTGCCAGTGATAGTTTTATAAATTAACTGTGTGCTGCATTAGTGACTGACAGCTGATGAAGGGAGTCTCTGTAAACACTGATTCATGACTTCCGTTCTCTTCTTCTCTCATCAGATTAAAGCTGTGATCTCTGTCAAAGTGAGTGATCAGAAAAGTGGATGTGTTGAGAGGATCAGCCGTGTCCTGATGATCCACAGAGGTTCACCACCTGGACCTGGATCTTATTTTGTCTTTTTTTTATTCATTCATATATTCTGAACCCAAAATACCTCTGCAGAATAGTTCAGTTTATGACAACATAACTGTAGATTAACACATTTAAATAGATCTTTCTGCTCTGCTTTGTGTCGCAGCTCCACCCTGTGGAACGATGGCGTTTTGCTGTTTATTTACACATATTTCTCAATAACAGTGAAAGTTAATAAAGTTACACTGCTAAAACCAAGCCATCATGAAGAGCGCCTGGCTTTGATGCCCATTACCGTAGTGGCCATACGGTGGTACTAAAACTTCCGTGTCCGTCACCAAAAAACTTTTTCCGAAAAAACGGTATACTGCGACACCCCTATCATGTACACACAGGAAAATTCCAGTTTTATATGTGACTCTGCTAGTTTTCACGTTACATGCCTGAACACAGACACATAAAGTCCCCCGTGGAGCCATTTCCCCTCAGAAATCCGTGTTGAAGCGATCGTTCTCACCACCGTTCATGTTCTGTTGTTCCTGCTGGAGCTGCTTTCTGCCAGAAGATGTCACCGTTCCCTCTGTTTTACCACAAAGGAGGTTTATCTGAATGGATGCAGTGAACACTGAACTGATGATGTATATGCTTTCTTTCTGACTGGATTGGTTTTGTAAAGGTTAGGTGTCATCATAATGCAGTTAAACTTGATTTAAACTTATGGAACTGGATTCAAAATTAAACTAGGCAAACAAGTTTGCACAAATGCCCATTTGGACTCAAGTATGAACTGATTAGAGTTTGGTGGTCAAGGGTCACTTTGACCTCACAAAACACATTTTTGGCCATGATTCAAGAAGTTCATCTGCTAATTATGTAATTCACACAAATGTATGTTGTGTAATAATTTCACACAAATATTTGTTATGATAAAATGATGAAGTGATGCTATTTTGGACAGACGTGGTTATAAACTGCAACTTGACTGGTTGGGGGAAGCAGACAACTGTGAGGCGGTAATTCTATTTTTTTCTTTTTGAAGAGAAAACTAGTTTATTTATTTTAGCTGTGTTTAAGTATTTTGAGTTAACTTATTTTAAAATTTTGGCTAACTTTGTTAGCAAAGCAATGTAGCTAACGTTAGTTCAATCAGGAGAGACCCTGTATCGAATGAACAATAATATATTACATGGTACATGATAAGTAGAATAGTGCAAAGTCTTTGGCGATTAGACTCCATCATGACGTAGTATATCAAAGGGGGTAGTGATGCCTTGATGAGATTAGATATATCCCCCCCTGGAGTCTAGACACTGGTGGTGGCGGTGAAGGGAGTAGCTGAAGATCTGATGAAGGGATGTAGAGCAGGCCTGGGCACTGATGATGATGAAGACTGGAGGTGATGGGTGGAGGCGGGTTGCATTGGTTCGCACTGAAATGACAACTGACAGCAGCAGAGAGGAGAATAATTCTAAAATTTGATTGCAATGAAATGATTGGCTCAGGGAGAGCGTGGTAAAATCTGTTTGGTTATCTGAGAGTGAAATACCCACAGTCAGCTGATAGAGTAGGAGCCAGTATAGAGAGAGAGACAGAAAGGAATGAAGAGGGTCTTCCTGTCTGAACTTCCGCATAAGCTTCATTGTTAATGGTCACTTTCTTTTTTTTAAACTTAAACATGTTTCTGTGGTTTTCTTTCCACATTTTAAGATGAACAAATATCTGTTACTGCTCTGGACAGTGAACTCATCATCGTAGTAAAGATGAGACTGCAGGTATTTTGTCATATTAGTATTCAACAACTGTCTTTGACAGAACCTCTTTAACATCTCACACAATAAATAAAAGTTGACAGTGTTCCTCAGCAGGGAGAGAAAACTGCATGTTCACATGTTATAATAAGTGCAGGAGTATATTCTACTATACTTTACAGTCCCAGTAGCTACAGTTTGTGCCTCTCATGTCTTATCTTTAAACTCAAGTCACAGAGCTAAGCAGACTATTTTCTGACTAAAATCCATAAAGTCCTTCATCAGCAACACTTAGAGCTGTTTTAAAGACTCCACAAAGACTCTTCTGAACATCTGTTGCAAAATAAAAACACATTTTAATCACTTTACCAAGTTGTGATTGTATTTCCAAATCCAGGTTGTTGGAAACGGCACGTCCTTGCTCTTTTAAGTAAAACACAAGCAAAACGATCACACCTTTTGTATGATATTGGAAGAAACATCAATATAAAGAAATGTAACTCATGATAATTTATTACACGGCTGCGTTGAATACTCGATACTGATTGGTCAATCACGGCGGTCTGTAATTTCTCTATAACAGACCGTTGCTATGTATAGCAGACCGTTGCTATGTATAACAGACCATAGCTACGTATTACAGACCGTTGCTACGTATAACAGACCATTGCTACATATAACAGACCGTTGCTATGTATAACAGACAGTTGCTATGTATAACAAATCGTTGCTATGGGCGCAGCTCTGATGTCAGACTCTGGCGAACCGTTTTTGTGTCAAAATATTGATTTCTTCAGTAAGTAGTCGTGTAATAAGCCGGATAATGTACAGCTAGCGGGTCATTGTTGTGAATGAATCCCCTTTAGGGCAATGCTGCATTATCCCTTACATAATACATTTTAAAATTGTGCTTCACATTGTACTAATTGAGCAATAAGATGTGTCATTTCTGGATACCATCTGTGTTTTGATTATGAAAAAGAGTTGCACAATTGCAACTCAGGAAAATGGCTTAAATAATTTTTTTTACTATGCACATACATTATCCCTTACATAAAACATTTTACATCAGTGAATTGTCTTTTTGCTGTGAAAGCCCAGCACCAACATTCAGTGCCAGTGAGCCCTTTATGTAGAGAGAGGGAAGGTAAGGGTGTGGGGTTTGGGTGGTGGATAGGCGTGTAGTGCAGTACCATCACAAACCTGAAACTTCCGTTCCGCTATAACCACAATCTTTTTTTAACTTTCACATATCATAGTTGCACAGATATTGTAGAAAGTAAGGATTTAAAACATGTTGGCAGAGAACATAATCCAGGTTTTTGCAGAATGGTCCGATATCAACATTGGAGGAATAAAATATTAACAAACGTTCTCATGTGACAACTTGAAGTTAAACTGACATAACTGCTGTCAGAATACAAAATCTAAAATGTGTTCATATGTGAAAACAAGAGATGCTCGGGGTTAAGCATTTGTGACTTCAGTAACACACACACACACTGAATAATCTTAATGCACTAAAGTATCATCTCATCTTTATGTCCATATGGTGATCTTTTGTGATGTGTAGGTGAGCATAAGTCAAAGCATAAGAACATCTTTGAATAGACTGATTGAATAATCAACTCATTCACTGAGTGATACATTAGAAAACAATACAGCTTAAAGCATTATAACTGTCTGAGTAACATAGTAAGGCAGCATGGTACAGTATGTCTCTTTTATGAGCCGACCACAAGACTGACTGAAGCTCCACAAACACACACAGAGGACAGACAATAGCTGAGGTCCCCCGGAGGACAGTCTATTAGTGCTAATACCCACCGTCTTCTGTGTATTGTTCTGCTCCTGATGATTACATGGGGAACATCCCACGTTACAACACACAGCCTATCGTCTCATATCACGTAACCCGTGTAAGAGATGAGGATGTGGACGGGTAGCTGAGGGGAGAGGGACTGGCAAAGCATTAATACTACTCAGTGGTGCGGTAAATTAATTTTGGATTGCTTCTCTGGGTTTGAACAAAATTGTTTTGTTGAGGGGAAAAAAGAGATTAAGGTCTTTAATTATACTGGGTAATTCATTCCACAAAATAAATCCCCACTAAAATGGTCTCTTCAGAGGCAGAGGAGATGTGTCAGCCATCTCGCGGCGTCGTTATTAAGAGATGCACAAACACACGCGTAGACAGTCCGCCATCAGTCATGTTCATCGCACCGCTGCCACTTCCTCCATGCTGCAGTTTACCGCCCGCTTACACTTCCTGTTTATGAAAAAACTCAGTCTGTAGAACCTACAAGTTAATAATGGATTTAAATGACTGTTAAATATCTCTTTTCCTCTTTGCTCCACTTTGACCACTTTATACTCTGAGGGCGACGCATTCATGTTTGTCTTCAAACTGCTGGAGCTCCATCCAAAACCCACCTGGTCCATTTTCCAATTTACCAATCCAACACCAAGAGGAGAGAGAAAATAAAAGTCTCATCAGCTCTGTTTGCTCAATAATTTATTCATAATTGGATATAATTGAATGGCGATAACTGCTGAATGTGTTCTTTAGTGAGCTTCAGGCAATTAGTGGGGGGAATTACTGACAATTACTGTTGACTTCTCCTGACATCCTACGATTTCCTGTCACTCCAGGTTCAGGTGAGCTGGCTCCAACTGGCAAAGGTGTGTGTACTTTGAGCTAATAGTCACAATCAATGGGAATCATGAGTGAGAAGCTGTTAACACTAAAGACAAAGAGCCCGTTAGAGAGGAGGAGGGATGGGGAAGGTACTTCAACAATATAATAAATTGCTCAATACTTATTATTCAGTTAATGATGATGTCATCAGGGTTATCTTAGACTGGGCTTCAGACCTTTTTTTTTACTAAAAAGCCTCCGTTACAAACTGGGGGTGTGAAGTTTGAAGACGTGAGCATTAACCAGGTAAGGGGGTCTAAAGAAAGATGCTAAGACGTCCACTGAATCCTGGTCCATGACCTTTGACCTCTTCCATAGGATACTGCGGGTGGATTTGGTCTGGTGTTCACACACAGCTGTCTGAATTGACTGAACACTTTTACCCATTGAATAAAACCATAGACTGGTAATAGTGGGACCGTACCAGCCTTGAGAGACTGAGAATGGAGAGCATCCAGAGAGTTGTGTGTGTGTGTGTGTGTGTGTGTGTGTGTGTGTGTGTGCGTGCGTGCGTGCGTGCGTGCGTGCGTGGGTGCGTGCGTGCGTGCGTGTGTGATGACCAATTTGAGTTTTAGACCTTCAGAGTGAGGACATTTTTGGAACGTGAGGACATTTTGGCCGGTACTCACCTTCGGACAGACCTTCAAAGGCCTGTTTGAGGGTTCAAACTTGGTTTTAAGGTCCAGGTCAGGGTTAGAGTAAGGGTTGGGGGCAGGCATTTAGTTGTGATGGTTAAGGTTAGGGTAAGGGGCTAGGGAATGCATTATGTCAATGAGTGTCTTCACAAAGATAGAAGTACACAGCTCTGTGTGTGTGTGTGTGTGTGTGTGTGTGTGTGTGTGTGTGTGTGTGTGTGTGTGTGTGTGTGTGCGCGCGTGTGAGTGTGTGTGTGTGTGTAAATATAGCCTTAGACAAATGCTCAACAGATGGATGTATTCGTAGAAGCATGGATCAGAAATACTTTGATTCCCAGGTCTCTAAGACCTTGGGAAAGGCACGTCCCCATTTGTCACGTTTGATTCAAAAGTCCAGATATTGTATAGAAACATGTATGTGCGTGTGTTAGAAAGATAGTAGCTGGATTGTGGTGATTGTAAATAATTATCCAGGCCTCCAGAGGATCCAGTGATCTGAGTGTACTCACATAGCAAACACACATACCTTATCATTTACACACACATACACACACGCACACACACACACACACACACACACACACACACACACACACACACACACACACACACACGCACACACACACACACACGCACACACACACAGTGTTGACATGGGAGAGAGTGTACACTGTGTCCTGCTGTGTGGCCAGTGGCCTTGCTCACTCTGTTGGCTGTGAGGATAGCTCTATTGCCACTGGTCATCTATCTCAGTCACATCCACTCATGTACGCACACACACACACAAACACACGGCACACCCACACACACACACACACACACACACACACACACACACACACACACACACCTGGCCTGAGACAGGCAGGCAGCTCAGCCAGCAGGTATTTAAATGGAGGAATCAATCGGAGTGGGATGCCAGATTGTGTTTACAACACTATCCACTTCCACTGCCCTCTTCTTCCTCTCCTCCTCCTCTTCTATTTACTGGCCTTTTCTCCCCGGCCCGAATAAAACGGATGGCGCCACATGTTTTAGAGGAGGGAGAGGCAAGGGAATGTGAACAGGCTTAGATAATGGAAGATGGAAAATTCCTCCTGCTCAATCCATTCTCCTGCTTTACTTCTTATTGAGAGTTGCTGGTTTTCATTGAGACAAAGTGACAAAATCAAATAACATTTTTAGCAAATGTCGATCTGATGATGATGATGATGATACATTAGAGAAGAAGCTCTAGAGAGGAGAATTTACCCTCAACTCATAATATTCACTTCCAGCTGTGCTGCAGTAGGCCTACCCCTGTCAAAGAGCTCAACTATTCTTTCTTTATTTAGTGAAACAAACAATAACAGGTGAGACAAGGGACAGAGCGTAATACATCAGGTATTCAACAATTAACTAATTTTGACACAATGGGGCAATATACAGTATATATAGATACTGTATATATATATATACAGTATATATATATACATATGTAAGGGATAATGTACAGGGGAGTTGTAATTGTGCAACTCTTTTTCATAATCCAAACACAGATGGTAGCCAAGAAATGACACATCTTATTGATCAATTAGTATAATGTGTATCACAATTTTTAAAATATGTATATGTAAGGGATAATGAAGCATCGCTATTATCCCGCTTATTACACGGCTACTTACTGAAAATCAATATTTTGACACCAAAACGGTCCGCCAGAGTCTGACATCAGAGCTGCGCCCATATCAACGGTCTGTATACATAGCAACGGTCTATTATACATAGCAACGGTCTGTTATAGAGAAATTTACAATGATTACTGATTGACCAATCAGAATCGAGTATTCAACACAGCCGTGTAATATATATATATATATATATATATATATATCACCAGCACACTTCAAGGAACTGTACTGGTGCCGTTTCTCTTCGACTTGTGCTTTAACTCGGGTTCCTGCTACCGCCAAAAGTTTTCTGACAGCTCACATTGTTGGACGTATCAACAAGGAGTCTGAGGAAGAGACAGAGGACTGACGGAGAGCTTCATCACACGGTGCAACAAACGACTAAATATCTGGTGGTGAACTACCATGAGAAACAGGAGGCCCCTGTCTGCTTACCATCCAGGGAGAGAGAAGCGGAGAGGGTGGAGACTCAAACAGGTACTTTGGGTCCAAATCAATAAATAGCTGGACTGGTCTCACAACACTGACGTCCTCTTCAGGAAGGGACAAAGCAGAGTTCTTGTTGAGGAGACTCAGATCCTTCAGTGTGGGTCAGTGCAGATCTCATCAGATCTAGCAGTCTGTAGTATCCAGGCCCTTTCTCGCCAGCTGTGCTGTGGCGGTCAGTGATAAACATCACAGCTGGAGAGGCCAGCCGATGGGACAAACTGTTCAGGAAGGGACAGCTCTGTGGTCAAACTGGAAGTGGACGATCTGGAGGCGGTGGTAGAGAGGAGGATGAAGGACAGCTCTGTTGGTCAAATTGGAAGTGGACAGTCTGAAGGCGGTGGTAGAGAGGAGGATGAAGGACAGCTCTGTGGTCAAACTGGACGTGGACAGTCTGGAGACGTTGGTAGAGAGGAGGATGAAGGACAAGATGAAAGCCATCCTAGATAACCCCTCTGACCCTCTCCAGGACTAGCTGGACTCATCATTCAGACTCCATATCATCACACCATCACACCCAGCTGCAAACTGAGCGCTTCAGGCTCCTTTATACCCACTGTACACACACACGCACACACACACACACACACACAACCACACACACACACACACACACCCATCCCAGTGTCCCAGTGAAGGTCTTCAGGTGGAGGTAATAGTCTGTGTGTGTCTAGTTGTGTTGGAACTATGCAGGTGGGTTTTTATATCGAAGGGACTCAGAGCTGTGTTCACCAGTGTGTGTGTGTGTGTGTGTGTGTGTGTGTGTGTGTGTGTGTGTGTGTGTGTGTGTGTGTATGTGTGTGTGTGTGTGTATGTGTGAAGAACTTAATCGTCGTGGTGTGCTGGGATAGCTCCCTGCCCTGGGCATGTGTTTGACAATAGCTCACTGTGTAAATCCATTAATTACCACATTCACACCAGTACTGCAGTCACCTGCTGCTGCTTGCTGCTGCTGCTGCTGCTGCTGCTGCTGAAGCTACAAGACTGGGAGTGGGGGGGGATGTACTGGCACAGGTTGGGTTGGTGAGCAGGGTTATAAGGGATTAAAAGGACAGGCATCTCGGCAGACAGCCGCTCAACAGACCCAGATGAGGCCTCAATGCTGCGAGTTGCCTTGTAAATCACTTTCTGACTCTTTGTCCTCTGACTGTCATTCCCTGTTTCTGACACACACACCACACACACACACACACACACACACACACTTTAGTCATTTATTATGAGTGTGATTAGACTCCTCAGAGGAAGAGCCTCAGCGGCAGACCAGATTCATTTCACCAAATGTTGCCCTTATTGTTCTGGGCCACACTGAAGCAGAGCAATGTGTGTGTGTGTGGGGGGGGGGGGGGGGGTGGGGGGGGGGTGAAAGGGTACAAGCATGTCACCTGGACCACATCACCGTTTTCACACACTTGACTGACTTCTGATGAAGGCAGGTCCCCGGAGAGCTCACAGACATGCACTCATACAGGCACTCATTGCATGTGCACACTGGCTATAAAGGTTGTGTATTTTGTGCCGAACCGAGTGTCGGTCCCGGGGGTCCACGGTCCGGGGGGGTCACGGCCCGGGGGTTCACGGTCCGGGGGGTCACGGTCCGGGGGTCACGGTCCGGGGTCACGGTCCTGTCCACGCAGTCGCATGCAGAATACACGTACATAGATTGATTCATGTAATGTGTAATGCAGAACCAAAGTTCATGCGCCAGTTTCAGTCCATAAACTTTTAACCGTACCCCGCTAGCAACATTTGCTGTGGTTAGCATAACAAGCTGATTGGCGTGCAATAACTAAAATAAATAACTAATGCACTAAATTAAAACAAAAGTTTTATTTTGTACTATGGTATTTTGGTATTTTCACAGCATAAGTGATGCTTTTCAGTTTCATTGGGATCTGTTGCCTTTTGTTTTGTTCAGTGTTGGTGCAGTGTCTTACAGAGGGGTTGAATGTTATAATGCAACCTCAGTCCCCAGAAAGAGGAGCTTGTCCTGTCTTGGGACACTTGCACTACTGTCTGCTCAAAATAAATGAATAGAAAACGGATCCTCATGCATTCATTTTTTTTCTGCTGTACCAGGCTCACACTGAACCATGACTCCTAAACCGGGGTATGAACCCAACTGTGAACTTCTGTGCACCGTCACACCCCTAGTGCACATACACACTCACACGCACACACACACACACACACACACACACACACACACACACACACACACCACAACACACACATAAAGACACACACTGCCACAATCCTGAATTTACACTGAACACAAACGCCAACAAATGAGGCTTATCGCAGAAAACGTATGCATACTGATACAATAATCTTTACATTTTTCAGTGTGGAGTTTCTCAGAGTTTCTGTGAATTCAGAGTAGTCTATCCATTTCTGTTGGGATTGGGGGGGACTGGCACCAGCCTTGTTAGAGGTGGCGTGCACCCTCAACAACTGTCAACAGACAGTTTTTTACAAAACTGGAGCATCCAAAATACCCTCACACTGCTTCTCAGATTGGTCTGTTCTTGCTGAAGAATACGTACAGTAATATTTTATGTCAAATAAGCAGATTAGTGATTTTCAAAGTGTTGTATTCATCAATTTCACAGTTATATACAACTAAATTATACTGCGTTCATACCCTTTTACCTCCTAAATTCGGCTGGACGCTCTGGTGGGTTCATCCTTACAAACTCTAGAGCAGGGCTGCAGTAGTAGTAAGCATACAGAATATGTTGATATTTTAAGTCTATATTTCAATATGCAATATATATCTCCATATTTTCATATTTTCTCTAAAATAACATAACTGTTTGATTTAACCTTTACGATTATTTAATATTTATTAACTTTGTTTTATTTCTTTATTTACCCAAGGCTGTGCAGTGCATGGTGTCCCACAGAGTTTCCCACTTTTCAGTGGCGGTCCCCCCAAGCGAGGAGACGCCAAGAGTATGGATATGACAAATATAATAAAGTTTAAGTTTTAAGTTATAATGAATATATCTGTAATGAATATATAACAATTCATAAAAATGAAACATATGCTCAAAATAGTGCAAGGAGTGAGTGAGCAGTGAGCAGCAAATTATAAAGAAATAGATCATAGATCATATGATACTCATTATATTGTTTTCTTATCTGACTAGATATATAGAAGTGTGTTCCCCAAAATGTTTGATCTAATCCTGTAGGAACAACTGACTATACCACACGTCTCTCTTTCTAACACCTTTTATTGGCTACCAGCATGAACTACTAAAGCAATATGTGGCTGTCAGACAACACAGCACACACAGACAATCTACTGTCAGTATGCTACCTGTGCTGGTACAACATGATTAATGACAGCATTAAGCACATTAATTACTTCCCTGATTAGAAAATGAGCTGGTTTTATTACCACAAGCTTCCCACCAACATTTACAGCACTTTCTCTCTTTTCTCAGCTCCGAATGACCAACTCCCCTGAAGATGATGCACAGAGAGTGTGAGCGTGTGTATGTGTGTGTATGCGTGAGTGTGGGTGTGTGTGGTGTGGGTGTGTGTGTGTGCGTGGGTGGGTGTGTGTGTACGTGTGTGTGTGTGTGTGTGTGTGTGTGTGTGTGTGTGTGTGGGTGGGTGGGGTGGGTGTGTGCATGAGTTTGCTGTGCTTAGCATGTTTATTCAGTTAATTATTTAGTGTTGATTAAGTTGGATCCTTGGCCGGTAAGGCAGAACAGAAGCATCTGCTGCAAAGACAAAGAAAGAGCAGTGAGAGGGGAGGGAAACTCTGTCTCTCCCCTCTCTCTGCTTTCATGCATACTCACATGCACACAAAGACACACACACACACACACACAGGGCAGCATCCTGAACGTTTAATTACAAAAGAGGACAACAGGGAGGATAGGAGTTAGAGGAGGAAAAAACGACGAAGCAGAAGACACAGATAATCTTTTAACATCTCGATTAATGAAGTACAAAGGGAGGCAGGAGGGAAAGAAGTAGCCCAAAACGACATCGACATCTGGCCTCGGCCTGCATTAAAAGTCTATTTTGCTGTTTTAACACCCATAAAATAGGCGCTGAAACAGGCCGTAAGTGGCATCAACCCTGCTTTACACATCCCCACTGTGTACTTCTCTCTTTTTCTACCCCCAACAGACAACCTCACTGTGTGCATTTGTACTCTAATAACAACAACACAGACAGTAAATGCTTTATGGTGTTCGGGTCACCGGAGAGATCCTCCCATCTAACATCGCTTCATTGCTTTCACTGCAGCAAAAACGCATATGATTTGTTAAATTAAAAATATGATAATTCTGAATAGAAAACAGAACAGAAAAATCTGAATCAATTAATACATTGATTATTTCATGAATTAAAGGTCCAATGTGTGTATTATCTGGCGGTATCTAGCAGTGAGGTGAGAACTGGTTCTGTCAAAAAACCTTGTTGGTGCCACAACTTCCACTCCTCATACACAATTAATACATCAAAACGTAAATATGTTTGTCTTCTTTCAGTTAATGTGCCCATTTAAGCAATAGGTCTTGCAGTTTGGGAATTATCTGTTATAAAGCACCAAGATATCCCTCCTTCTCTCTCTCATCCGCTGCAATGTTAATTCATCTCTGAAAGTTTTGCGCAAAAACTCAAATGTGGAGACTTTTTAAACTGCCAGTTCTCAGTCATTTTAACTTTATCCAGTCTGAAACCGTGAGAAAACATGAATGGCTCTCTCTAGAGCCATCTGGAGCAGAGCCAGTGTGTAGAGTGTGTGTGTACGTGGGAAGTGAGTGGTGAAGCAAGAGAGAGAGAGCAACGACGGCAGCGAGTAACGTTATCGACTCCGGCCCGAGCAGGAAACGTTAACAGAGTTTGGTTTGTCCGTTCTGGGCTACTGTAGAAACATGGAGGAGTACGTGAAGAGGACCAGCTCCCTATGGAGATATAAACGGCTCATTCTAACGTAACAGAAACACAATGATTCTTATTATCAGGTGATTATATACTAAAGGAAACATACTTATTAATATCATATTCCGTTCTGTCAATAGATCCCCCTAAGTGTTACATGCTGGTCCTTTAAAAGGCGTTTGAAAAATCTGCTTTAAAACCCAGTAAAAAATCCTAATAACTCAAAACAGTTTAAGCATATTGGAACGTTCATTAAAGGATTTCTATACTTCCTTCTATACTCTTTCATTTCCCTTTGCTTGAAGGCTTTTTCTTACTGCCAAGTCATCCATAACTTTCCACATTGCACCTCTCTGATCTGGTGGCAGGTCACCCACATGATGTTTTACAGAGTTTCACTGTCTTAAGGCAGTACAAAGTTGTTGTTTATTTTCTCTGCAAACTTCTTTTAAACAAAGAATGGTCTTGAATGTTATACTACTGGCATTTGAGTTTGTCTAGTGAAAATACAAATCTGGTGTGAGTTTTTTGATGAGAGCTTGGGCACTGACCAGACACAGTACAGAGTGCTGTTTTCTGTCCTTCTAGTGACACATGAGTAGGGATGTCACGATGCCAGAAATCTAGTAGTCGATACCAATACCAGTGAATTTCCACGATTCTCAATACCAATTCGATACCACGGTAAAAAAAACAAAAACAACAACAATAAATCCATGTACTGTAATTCAACACGTACTCTTTATTAAAAACATTTGAACATTACAAAAACAGAGGCATGTAGCCTTTAAGATATAAATACAAATAATTGACCCATTATGTTAATTTTGGCGTATCAGCGGCATGTTATCAATCGATAATCAGACGACGGACACTACATACTGACCGCCGCGATGGAGCCGTCACAGCTGGTGTGCACGGAGCAGCAGTGCCAGGTAGACCCCCGCAGCGGAGCCCACAGCAAAAGCTCTCCCGGAGAGGCCAGACACACCTCCACCCGACGGTAAAGATCAGAGTCAGCACTCTGCACATGTTGACCGTAATTTTTCTTGTAAAATGTCCGGTGTAATCAGTTACACCGGTGTTGTCACAAGTTTATTAACTGGTGGGAAAGTTTTCCTCACCGTCACATCCCTACCAACGACCATTACAGGCATCGTACGGTACCTTCAGTACTGTAGAAAAAGAGTACCGTAACTTTTTTAAAATTTTGGCATCGACTTCGTACCACAGTATCGGTTCTCGTGACATCCCTACACATGAGTCATAAAAAGTGACCCACATGTCTGTCGGTAGACCATCATGCATGCAGGGGTGGACTGATGGGTGGAGTTCAGCAAAAGAAGACAAAAGATCCCTCTTAAAGGGCCAATAGACCTTCATGAACTGTTCATCCTGGTAAAAGTAAAAAGAAAGAAATGAGGCAGATGAACTATCGGTGCATCCACTGCACTGTGTGAAAGGTCACTGTGAGTATCGAAGAACGTTTTCACTGACCACTGGTGATTAATGTGCCATTCATGTAAGACCCAGCTGGTGGTCCTGAGGTAAAGTACAACGCCAATTAGCATTGTAACAACAGAGATATAATCCACCAACACAAATTTTCCAAAACTTTTTTATTAATATTTAAAAGAATAACTCCCAATTTCCTGTACACTGTAACAAATTTCACCGTAAAATTAACAGTTAAATGCTGGCAGCAGGGATGCAGAAATTTACTGTTATTTTACAGTGCAGTTACTGTAATTTATTTTTGACCAGTATATTACTGTATATTGGATTACAGGAAATAACAGTTGGATAACTGGGGTTTACCGTAAATTTTACAGGATATGCCAGCATGTTACTGTTTATTTACAAAATGTAATAAAATCTGCAACTTTTGCATTTAATTCTCCACAAATTAAAAAAAAAAGTAAAAAAACATTTGAATACACATTCAATACATTTTTGCTGTAATTTATTTATAAAGAACAGTGTAATAGAAATGCATCACAGTCAAGAACAGTTTATGTATGTAGTAAATGTGTGTAAATCCACCATAAATTTACAGCAATTCATTACAGTGTAGGCTTTGCTGTACCTAATACCACACCTTTGTGATTCTTATTAGTAAACAGACTCTGGTGACCTCACATGAATCCCAGCATAACTCCTACCAATCTTGACCTGAGCTGAGGGCTAATCAACCACAATAAGTCAAAACACCTGTGGGGATCAAGCCCCCAGGAAGTGCGCCGGTCGTTGATCCCAACTTTCATAGTGGCCAAACGGCGGTACTACAACTTCCGTGTCCGTCATGATGCCATTGGGCCCAAATAGACTTTTTTCCCATAGAATTACATTGGGAAAGAGACGTCTGTAACTCAGAGGATCATTTATTTTGAGGTGAATCAACTTCCCAGTACGAACACTCAAATAGTCCATATTAAAAAAATACGTTTTTAAAGTTGTAAAACGCACTCATAGCTGAATCCAGAGTTATTTCCCTTCCTCCGTTCATGTTGAGTGAGACCCCAGACCGAGGCTGGAGCGCAAGCCATGACGACGACGTGATGTTTGGACCCCGTGACAGAGTCATGCGACCGAGCGGACGCTAATGCGCATGTTCCACCTGCCCAAGATCCGAGTAACTTTTCCAGACGGAAGTTGAGCCATTTTAGCTTCATGCGCCACTGAGCAACTTTCATAGGAATGAACGGGGCCCCGCCTCCAAGCTGGATCCAGTACTCTTAATACATCCATGGCGAGGGTGTGCAGGGCCTTTAGGCTCTGAAGTGTCAATATCTAGAGCCCCTGATATTTATATTTGACCTCAGACATATCTTCATATATTTTCAGTGCTTGTTTCAAATTGTGTGACATACTGTATATATCAATACCGATATATCTGTGAGAAGCTAATGTCAGCTTGGCTCTATCAATGTCAGTATTGCCTCAAAAAAGCCAGTAACAGTGGGTAATAATCCATAATACTCCAGTAATAATCAATAATGTTTTTCTTCAGTAAAGACAGATGTATTGCCGGAGTTTTCAAAGTGTCTTTGGTTAGGTTTTTACGTTGTTGTTTATCTCACTAGTTTGGAGCCGGGCATCTTTTCAATGATCTTAATGACCGCAGTAACATGGAAATATTATAATATCACTTTAGCACATATTTTCTGCATGGCTTTAAACGCTTTGACATTCAAGAGTGTGTGTGTGTGCGTGTGCGTGTGTGGTGTGTGTGTGTGCGTGTGCGTGTTGCATGTGCGTGTGCGTGTGTGTATGCATCAAAGAAAACATGGCTACAGCGCTATCCAGTGTAAATATTTGCAGACAGAAATGAGGTGGAGGTGCCAAACCAACCACTGGAATATTAACTAGAGACTGGCAGTCACTGCCTTTCTCCCTGCATCATCTACCTCGTACTTCTCCTCCCCTGTTGCTCCTCTTTTTTTCCAGTCAGTCTCAACCTGCCCCTCCGTCTATCTCCTCTCTCTTCTCTCCCAGTCTCAGCATCTCTTTCTCTCCAAACCCAATTCTGTTTGATTTGAATGTTTCTCTTGCATAGAAGCAGCTTTTAATCATTCCTGCATTTTTGTTCCTCTTTATTAGTTTTTCTCCCCGGAGATATGAGCGCAGGATGAAGACAGAGTGAAGGAGAGGGAGGGAGGAAAATGTGTATTAATGTTCATATTTCACTGGTGCAGGGGAAGGAAGTGATGATTATTTCATGTTGTCGACATTGTCTTTCTCTCTCTCCCCCTTTTTTTTGGTCTCTGAGGTGTCAGGAAATTATCCGACAGCCATTGTCACCCAGACAGCCCTCAGATAGAGGGGTCCTGCACCGACACACACTCATACACCTTGGTGCTAACACAAAGGAAATGCTCAGGTCAAGTCTGCTTTAGCTGCCTGCTTTGACTCTTGTCACTGTGTCAGGTCACCCCTCCCATTATCTGCCCATGTCTCTCTCTCTCTCTCTCTCTCTCTCTCTCTCAATTCAATTCAACTCAATTCAACATACTTTATTGGCATGACTGTCAGGTGAACAATATTGCCAAAGCGTCAATTCAATAATAATAATAAAAAAAGAACAAAAGAAAAAGAAAAACATATATATACACATATATACAATTCATTAAGCAAATAACAATATATAGATATTTAAAAAGAACATGGAAATGGTAGAAAACAATAGAGAAATAATTTATGTTTGTTGTGTCAATAAAACAAAACAAATAAAAAGTCTGTACATAGTGTAGGGACCCAGCATCTGGCTGGTTTCAAGTGACCTCATGACCTCAGTAACCTGATCCTTGACCACAGGACTCATCTCAGCTCTCATTGGCTACAGTAACATTTCACCCAGAGGTGTGAAATTCACACAGAACAAAACCAGAGGAATGTCCTTTGTTCCTCCTCTTCGTCTCTTTCTTCTCATCTGCATCATCTCTCCTGACGTGTGAGAGGTGAGCTGCTGCGCTCTCTCTGCTCTTCATCTCCTCAACCCAGGCTGACCTGGTTGAGGTGAACGGCTCTCAAGTCCAGAACTTGCAAAACAGTTTCTGGTTCTGATCAATGGCCTGTTAGGAAACAGCCATTGCAACCAAGGAACCAAACTGCAGACGACGCGAGTGCTCTGCCCTTTTCACCAGCTAACTTCCAGCTATCAAGCAAAGAAGTTAGCACCAAACTAACAGCAAAGACGACCTCTTTGACTTGGAACCACAACTTCAACACATGGAATCACAAAACCGGTTCTTCCATGGATTGGTAACGTACTGGGCCTTAGCATTAGCAATCGCACAGGGCCTGAGCAAGACTGTCCAACTTTGATTTCTAGAAAGTACTTGTATTGATTTGGTTTAATGTTATTCATTGAGTTTGACTGTGGTGATTTATCTGTATTTGATTGTTGGGTAACTGGCTTCGCCACATCTGATGTGTTTAGTTTATGCTTCACATAGACAAGGTCTTGCATGCAACTAACCATCTTTTCTAACCCACTGCATATCTAACACACATAAAGATCACATACAGAAACTGTGAATTAGTTAAACATAAACATACAGCTTCAGATAATCTTAACCCCACATCACCAACCCCCCTCTTTGTCCTTCTTCTCAGAAGAACAAAGAGGTCATGTGGTGACATGCTGATGGCCATCTTTGATTCCGCCATCTTTGATTCCGCCATCTTTGATTCAGCCATCTTTGTTTTACAGTGCCCGCCATTTTGTTTGTAGGCCATACAGACATTTGAGACAAGAACCCATCTTGTTTCCCCCCCCCCCTCTCTCTCTCTCACACACACACCACCCCCACACACACACACTGTGTTTGGTTTGTTTAGTTTAGTTATTTAGTTAGATTAATATTGTGTTTTGAACCTTTATTATCTTGTAAATAAATGTTTGTGGAATATACATGCTGGTCTCTTTAATGTTGCACAAGAGTGAATAATGCCAACCTCTGCTATGTCAAGAACTCCGATATCCTTCAACCTTTTACTATCTATTTTGGTTATAGTTATTAATTTAATTATTAATCAACATTCCAAATTGATAGTTTAGCATATATAATGAGACTATATTAACGTTTTGGTCATTGGTCCCTGATTCCAGGGTGGTGCCCGTTTATTATTGATGTTTATTGATAATCTTTATAATATTAATAATTCTATTATTATTTTATTAATTATTTTGCTAATAACCAAAACCTACTAAAGTAGAACTCCTACATAATGGTGCCCCGTGTGAGGCATAGTATTCTTGTTGGCAAATGTTCATAATTGTGCAATATTAATTTTCAGCATAATTTTTGGTCAAAAACAAAATTTCATATTCCACTTCTAAACAAACCAAAAGTGTTTACATTCTACACCACTAGTCTTCCACAGGAGTAGAAGTCCAGCTGTACTTTAAACAAGTATATTGTGGGTTAGAATTGTTTATTTGAGAGATTTTGAGTATTAACACTTTAAGGCCTTTATAGTGTTCATTTTAAGATTTGCTTTTGCTGCTAATTCAAGTTAACCTATGCTGTAGAACTTGAGAGAATTTTGGTTCAGCATTTGAATACCCAAGTATTCAATGCAATCTAGTCTAGTCGTCATATTTGCTGTTAATCTAAGTGTTCCTTTAATGACACAGCGTGCCACCGGCCCTGTGTAACATAGAGAGCTTGTACCCTGCTGTGTAACTGCCAAGCATTCCACAGCCTGAGTTAAGATAAGAGCCACAGTGTGCTAAACAGCCCTGTGATATAAGTTTGCACCTAGCTGTTACTTCCACATGTTCCAGCTTGAGTCACCTTTAAGAAACATCATCACAACTGTTACTGCCGTGCATTTCAGTTAGTGCATGTTGTGTGTAAGCAAACTTCCTTTTGTAAAACCTTGTTTACTTTACTGGCCTTTTGTTTGATGCCCACTAGAGTCACTAGTTGGTCCCCTCCTCCACAGGAGCTACTCCACAGGGAGCTACCCCCCATAGTGTAGGCCAGTGTATTGTGTTAGACTAGTGTACCTCCCAAACTACACCACAAGGTGTCTGCCAACGCAACACCATAGCCAACAACATTGTTTTGTTTTCTACTAGACATCCTGTTTAGTTTCCACCCTCCATTCCAGGTTTAACAATGGAGAACCCCTGTGTTGAGCTTTTATTTCATTCCCTAGCACAGAGCCTAAACCCTGGCTGCCCTGAACTCATCAGCAGGTTGAGTTTCAGTGAGTGCAGGAAAGAAATGGAATCGCTCCTCATAGACAGGTGTGATGCGCAGGACCGCATCCAAAGATTCATTGTTAAAATGCTTACTTCTGATTTTTCACAGGCAAACCAGTCTTGCCATTCAGAGTAAAGCAGCCCTGGAAAAAGAGGTAGATAGCCTAAGAACGCAAAGTGCTAGTCTCCTCCATGAAGTTCAGACAGCTGATAAGAAAGCCATGCGGTACTTAGAAGACCTGCATTCAGCAGAGTTAGTTTTTTTTTCAGTACAAAGAAAAATTGTTAGGGCTTAGACTGAGAATGTCTTCCCCACCACAAGTCCTGTCAGTCACTGTGATTCTGGCTACTCAGATTCGCTCTCCTCACGTGATGAGAGTTTAACTCCCTCTCCACTCAGAAGTGAAAGATTTCCAACCGACTTAAAATCTTTGGGAATGAAGTCAGATCCTCAACCTCCGCTGAGGAGAAAGACGTGAACAGCTACCTGACTACTTATTGTTCTGAAACTGACAGTGAAGACACATGTAGTTTATCTTCAAGAAGATATCCTGCCTCATGTTCTTCTCAGCCACAGAGAAATGACACCTTCCTCTGTGCTCCTCCCTCCAAAAGTTCAGCCTCCTTTCCACTCTGTCACAAGGGTGATGACAGCGGTCCAGCCTCTGCTCCTCAGCCAGAGAGGACATTAGCATGTGATGCACCAGTGCATTGTAATGCTAATTTAGTCTTGCCTTCAGCAGAAAGGACTCCCCGCCATGAAGTGCTGGAATTCATAGCTAAGGACATTGAATGTTTTGATCCAGGCAACTGTGGATCAACACATTGATGACTATTTTAAGGAATTAGATCACAATCTAATTGACTTAACACACGCCACCCAAAGGGAGAAGGTTAAACTTGTGTGGAAAACCAGCTCATAAAAGCTGTGCACAAGTTTATACAGTCACAACCTCCCAGTGTCAGAAATGGACTATAGTAAGCTTCGTCGTGCACTGATAGAAGAATTCTCTTCCACAGCTGACGAGACCGCAGCGATGTTTGCAGCCCTTCAGATTAAACATTCACGTAGTGAGAATCCTAGAGATTACTATAAACGTTTAAGGCATGCATACTTCCAAGGTACGAATGCGCCAGGCTTAGAAGAAAACGCTTTCTCAAGTCCCTTATTTCTGCAGAATCTGCATCCCTGCGTACGCACTCACGTGGTACTGAGGACGCATGAGGGTAACCCCTCACTGTGTTGAGATAAGAAAGATGACACAGATAGCTTGGGAACTCTGGTCATTTCCAAAAGGGGGGCAAATTAACTGAGCCCACCAGCTCAAACACTGACGTGTCAAGCAGATCTGCCACCTCAAAAGCCCACCTTCACAACAGGTCGAAGGTGGGTCAGAAGAGGCGGCATAAGGACACTGAGCGTAACCGCCATGTTCCCCATTTGCATAGAGATAGGCATTCACACAACAGAAGTGTTAGAAAGCCATATGCTGAAATTCTGTCCCAGAATTGGCGTGACCGGTCTGACGATGACCACAGCATCTCTGACCACATTTCAGACTCTGAACAAGGTTCAGAACATGGACATAATCTAGCATACAGTGATAGCTACTCTGAGTGCCTCTCTGCCTCTGGCTACCTGGAGCGTTACAGCCCTGAGCCACGAGGTAAGCATCAGAGATCCAGAGCTACCTTCCCACGGTACTAGCTACACCTAGCTAACAGTGAGACTGACGCTAGATCACGGTGC
Organism: Sebastes umbrosus; assembly: GCF_015220745.1. Taxonomy (NCBI): domain Eukaryota; kingdom Metazoa; phylum Chordata; class Actinopteri; order Perciformes; family Sebastidae; genus Sebastes; species Sebastes umbrosus. Next base: position 786,767 of record NC_051288.1, read on the forward strand.
CTTAATTTTCCTTTCCTCTTTTGCAGATACTAGGGAAAACTTGAGTTTGTTAGCAACAGCAAAAACTCACTCAGACACCACTGTCCAACTTTACAAGTACACTTGGACCCAACTCCTTAGTAGATCTTGTTTAGAGATCACTAGTGCACACACTAGCTTAGGAACACCACATTATGACCTGTATAAAAACAGTCATACACCTGTCCGCATTGTTTTAGGTGACACTCTCCGGCTCTCACCTTAACAACTTAACACCTCTAACATTCCTGTTCTTCACTAACCTTATAAATAACAGAGAAACATAGTTAGGTATTTTATACAATGCTATTGTTTTTGTTTATCTGGTTTTATTTGTAACTTAGGGACTGCTCTTGCTTAGCCAGGATAGATAGTCTTAACCAATGCCCAATTGGTTAATGAACTGCCCAGACGTTACAAAATGGAATGACTATTGAATGAACTTTTCAATCATGGATTAACAACTTTTCAGTTGTCCCCAGGGATTGGACTATACAACCTCCAGGTTGTTTCCAAGGATCTGTGAACTGGTTCAACCTTCTGATTTGCTCTTGAAGGATGTTACACATCTTAAAGACCAAATGGGGGATGTAGGGACCCAGCATCTGGCTGGTTCAAGTGACCTCATGACCTCAGTAACCTGATACTTGACCACAGGACTCATCTCAGCTCTCATTGGCTACAGTAACATTTCACCCAGGAGGTGTGGAAATTCACACAGAACCAAAACCAGAGGAATGTCCTTTGTTCCTCCTCTTTCGTCTCTTTCTTCTCATCTGCTCATCTCTCCTGACGTGTGAGAAGGTGAGCTGCTGCGCTCTCTCTGCTCTTCATCTCCTCAACCAGGCTGACCTGGTTTGAGGTTGAACGGGCTCTCAGTCCAGAACTTGCAAAACAGTTCTGGTTCTGATCAATGGCCTGTTAGGAAACAGCCATTGCAAACCAAGGAACCAAACTGCAGACGACGCGAGTGCTCTGGGCGCACTTTCACCAGCTAACTTCAAGCTATCAAGCAAAGAAGTTAGCACCAAAACTAACAGCAAAGACGACCTCTTTGACTTGGAACCACAACTTCAACACATGGAATCACAAAACCGGTTCTTCCATGGATTGGTAACGTACTGGGCCTTAGCATTAGCAATCGCACAGGGCTGAGCAAGACTGTCCAACTTTGATTTCTAGAAAGTACTTGTATTGATTTGGTTTAATGTTATTCATTGAGTTTGACTGTGGTGATTTATCTGTATTTGATTGTTGGGTAACTGGCTTCGCCACATCTGATGTGTTTAGTTTATGCTTCACATAGACAAGGTCTTGCATGCAACTAACCATCTTTTCTAACCCACTGCATATCTAACACACATAAAGATCACATACAGAAACTGTGAATTAGTTAAACATAAACATACAGCTTCAGATAATCTTAACCCCACATCACCAACCCCCCTCTTTGTCCTTCTTCTCAGAAGAACAAAGAGGTCATGTGGTGACATGCTGATGGCCATCTTTGATTCCGCCATCTTTGATTCCGCCATCTTTGATTCAGCCATCTTTGTTTTACAGTGCCCATCCCCATTTTGTTTTAGTAGGCCATACAGACATTTTGAGACAAGAACCCATCTTGTTTCCCCCCCCCCTCTCTCTCTCTCACACACCACACACACCCACACACACACACTGTGTTTGGTTTTGTTTAGTTTAGTTATTTAGTTAGATTAATATTTGTGGTTTTGAACCTTTATTATCTTGTAAATAAATGTTTGTGGGAATATACATGCTGGTCTCTTTAATGTTGCACAAGAGTGAATAATGCCAACCTCTGCTATGTCAAGAACTCCGATATCCTTCAACCTTTACTATCTATTTTGGTTATAGTTATTAATTTAATTATTAATCAACATTCCAAATTGATAGTTTAGCATATATAATGAGACTATATTAACGTTTTGGTCATTGGTCCCTGATTCCAGGGTGGTGCCCCGTTTATTATTGATGTTTATTGATAATCTTTATTAATATTAATAATTCTATTATTATTTATTAATTATTTTGCTAATAACCAAAACCTACTAAAGTAGAACCCCTACATAGTCAATGTCTTTCTCTGTTTCTGGTCAGTCACGGTGGTCAGATAGTCTGCCACTGTGTACTGTCTGTTTAGAGCCAAATAGCATTGAAGTTTGTGTTGACTTTTTGTGGTAGATGTCCTGTAGTTGGTGCTTTAGCTCTAATTTGGTTGGTCCAGATAGTGTGACGGTTGTCCTCAGGCCTTGTATCTCTCTCTCTCTATGCACTTTTAAACACACAGGTTCTCTCTCCCAACTCGTCAAATACCCACGCTTGGTCAGTGGCCCAACGCTTCAAACTATGATGCTCTACGTACCATTCTGGCATCAGTTTTGGACGTGTCAGGGACAGCGTGTCAGTTTCCACTCGTTACATGCCTACAGTTTATTTTCAAAATAAACTTCCAACATGGGTTTACTGAGTTTTTTAAGGTTTACTTACGCCTCATAATGATTCGGTTTGGTTTAGGAAAAGATTGTGGTTTGTACGTTTGTTACGTAAAATAACTACGTTTACATATTTTCACATTTTCGTCATACTGCGTAACTTATGTATGCTGCATTAGTAAAGTACGTAAGTTAATATGTCAACGTTGACTTGGTTTCACAGGGGACATGAACAGCGGTCTCCTGGCTGAAGTCTGTGTTTGTTTGACCCATCCTTCCACCCTGACCTCCCCCCTAAGTGGACTTTTTCTCTCTTTATACTACGTCAGTTGCTCTGACTGTCTAATAATGAAGCAGATGGGTTTACATTGGAGTTAGTTGAAAGCCCAGTTGTTTAAACACACACAAACACACATATATATATATGTATATATATACATATATTTATTTTATTTTATTTTATTTTATTTTATTTTTTATTTTTTATTTTTTTAAGGAAACTAAAATCAAATGGTCAAAACATTCACACACAGTGTTCAGATTTTACTTTTAGTCATTCACAGATTGAAAAACTCTAAAGTCAATTCAACAAATGGTGCATTAGTTTGAGTTAAGATCAGATATCATTTCTATCTGTTCCTCTGCTGGTGTAGCTGAATGAATCATTGGCGGGAGGAGTTGATGCCATAACAAGGACATTAGCATTACGCGACATTATGAGTCTGAGTGGCTTCATGTTATTTTAGTTTAGTTATTTGTTTTCATTGTAGTTTTGTTTCATAACTTTTTGTTTCATAGCTTATAACTTGTAACTCATAATTTTTATAACTTTTAAAGGTATATTATGTAACCATTGTCGGTTGCCTGTTGTAAACACTCAGCATTCATAGTTGGCCCTTCCTCCTCAGCTCAACGAGAGAGAGAGAGAGAGAGCAGCGATGGTGATGCGAGCTATAGAGTGACTGAAGAGAGGGAGCGGCGTTACTGAGAATAAAGCAAATCAGAGAAATAAAACGAAAGGAGAAAATGTTTTAATTGTATCCCAGCGTTTAGGTTCTAAAACACAAATAAACACACAACTAACTCCGCACAACCCTGCAGGAAGGTGCCAGGTTGCCGGATTGTGAATGGATGCAGCTTCCTGTCTGCTGGCTGTGGCTCAGCGCTGCTCTCGTCTAACTACAGACACACTATACCCAACCTACTTAATACTTTAAGTATTATTTACTACATTTCAGGGAAAATATTGTACTACACTTAATTGAAAGATTTAGTTATTTGCAGTAACATTTATTTTTGCAGATCAATATTTTATATATGTTGGAAAGGCTATTGACTGTTGTAACAGCGCCCTCGTGTGGCAGAATGAGAAGCTGCGCTATTGAGCACATGAAGTTGCGCACGCAGTAATTAAGAGAGAGAGCGAAGGGCAGAGCGAGAAGCGCGTCGAACAGAGAGTGTAAAAAGTGGACTTTACTGCAGCTGTGGTGTGATTTGTGTGCATCTCTGATGAAAAGTGAGTAAACGCCGCTATTTCTCTGCCTGACTGAAGTCAGGCAGAGAGCAGCAGAAAGGGACAATGTATTACTGGAAGCAATCACGTGTCAGCATGTTCAAATCATTGTAGAAGAAAAGAAGGTTTCATTTCTGTACAGTCTGTTGCATTATTAAAAAGCCTTACATATGAGAAGGCCTTGTCAAGTTCAGAGTTTACAGTGCTTATCCACATCTGCATGAAACATCTGCTTTGGGGACAAAAGAAAACACATTTAAAAGAAGAGTCATTTAGCAGTGTAACTGTTCACAGTGGAAATAAAGTAGGTTCATGTGTTTTAAAGGTCCCATATCATGCTAATTTTCAGGTTCATACTTGTATTTTGTGTTTCTACTAGAACATGTTTACATGCTTTAATGTTAAAAAAACAACTTTATTTTCCTCATACTGTCTGCCTGAATATACCTTTATTTACCCTCTGTCTGAAACGCTCTGTTTTAGCACATTTTAATGGAATTTCAATGGAATTGCGTTGCTAGGCAACAGTTTGGGTCCATGTTTACTTCCTGTCAGCTGATGTCATTCACATACACTGCAACAGGAAGTAAACTGGGACACAGTTTAGAATGTTTATGTTTAAAACTGTGAAATTGTCTAAATATTGTAGATTTGTGACATCACTAAAATTACCGAAATCCAGACGGCTTTTTTCAAATGCACATTTTCTGAATACGGGCTGTGTGTATTTCTCCATGGACTGACTGATCAATACTTTCACATTATTTATATAACACTTCAACCTGCTTTATAATAAAAAACGACATGAAAATCACACTTTTTACAATATGGGACCTTTAAGTATTAGAATATGATAATATCCCCCCAGGAACAGCAGAGCACGGCTCAGTCACAGTGAGGTTCATCTCACATGGGGCATTCTCAACCCAAAAATAGGTGCTGGAGCTGAGCCCAGCTGACATTGGGTGAAGGCGGGGTACATCCTGGACAGGTCTCCAGACTATCACAGGGCTGACACATAGAGACAGACAACCATTCACACTCACATTCACATCAACGGGACATTTAGAGTCAACAATGAGCCTAACCTGCATGTCTTTGGACTGTGGGAGGAAACCTGAGCACCGGGAGAAAACCCACGCTAACAGAAGAAGACTAGACTCTAGGAACGCAGTATGCAGTATGTACTCTATACAGCATACTGCGTGTCCTCAGTTTAACCAGCTCTTAAAGCACTGAACAAAAAAACAAACTCGAACCACTATCGCTATATTATGGAAAAATAAAACTTCTGGAGCTCTGAATTTCTTTTAGTTTGTGACTCATGTTAGCTAACTTGATAAGATACTGCGGGTTTAAACTATTTATTCTAACAGCTCATAGTGAAGTCAGACAAACAGGATCATCAACGAGGGGAGACGGTGGATATAAAACACTGATCCACAACATTCACTCAAACTGCTTCTTCAGTTAAAAACAGAGGACTGATCTCCCTCCAGATATTAGGGTCATGTTGTCTCAGCAGGTATCTCTCTGCCCCGTCAGAGGCTGCTCTTTCCCTCGCCTCTTCCTGCTGCTCTGTAGCCGCTCTGTGAGCGTCAGTGGCCGGCTCTCCAGCGAGCTACGCCCGCAGGCGATTGTGGAGTTTTCAACTCCAAAAAGGCAGATAATCACAGGTTCCAGGACATGTTGTGTTGTGATATTTAAACAAACTATCTGTCTACAGACCGGTCTCTAGAGAGCTCCAGACAGCTCATAGCGGTCTGTGAGCGTCACTGCCAATCTGAGGTGAATTTAGTGATGAAATACTTACGAAAAATGTAAAAATCAAGCCGTTTTTAGCTGCTGTTGTTGTGACAATGTGGCCGTTACAACGCTTTGCATTGTGGGATACAGTAGGCGAGGATGTTTTTGGCATACTGTAGATTTCGCTTTTGTTCGCATACTACATACTGCATACAACATACTACATATTACATATTACATACTACATATTACATACTACATTTTGGCCGAATCACTAGTATAGTATGAGGTTTAGAATACAGTCTAGGTCTAAGTTACAGTAAAAGTTTGCAACAACAGACAAAGAAGTATAAAACAAGTGTCAAAATAGAAGAAATACTTCACAGAAAACCCTCCACAGCAGCCGCTCATCTGTCACTACACATTCCATACTCAGATATGATGTTTACATTTGCTGTCTGCTCCTGTGATTGATGTTCGGTGGGACAAATCACCAAAGTAGCTCACCAGATGTTTTGGCGAGGTAAAAACAGGTGTTTTTTTATTCAAACTCAATACATTGTTTGCATAATGTACTCAGATATTTTGAGTCACACTCTGATCACAAACTCCATTCATTTCCATGCATTCTGTCAACAAGTTGTCCAAATGAAACAACAGAAGACATTGTTTGTGACAAAGATCTCTTTTACAAGGGAGACCTGGCCAACATTATGGTCTAGGTTTGGTTAGGTTAAGGCCCCAAAGCCACTTGGTTAGAGTTAGGGAAAGCTCATGGTTAGTTAGTCAGGAGATCATTGTGGGTTAAAGGTCCCATATTGTAAAAAGTGAGATTTTCATGTCTTTTATATTATAAAGCAGATTTAAGTGCTTTATAAATACTGTTAAACTATCAAAATGCTCAATATATGGAGAAAATACACACAGCCCGTATTCAGAAATTGTGCGTTTGCAACAAGCCGTTAGGATTTCTGTCCATTTGTATAAATTTATATATTTTTTATATAAATCATCACACGGTTTTAAACATAAACATTCTGAATGTGTCCCAGTTTATTTCCTGTTGCAGTGTAAAACATCAGCTGACAGGAAGTAAACATGGACCTAAGCTGTTGCCTAGCAACACAATTCCGTTGAAATGCACTAAAACGGAGCGTTTCAGACAGAGGGTAAATACAGGTATATTCAGGCAGACAGTACGAGGAAAATAACGTTTTTTTTTAACATTACAGCATGTAAACATGTTCTAGTAGAAACATAAAATACTAGTATGAACCTGACAATGAGCACGATATGGGACCTTTAAGGGCAGGAGATCATTGTGGGTTAAAGTGGTTCGAGGGCTTTGTCACTTGAACATAAACTGCACTTCCTGAATGACTGATGTTGTTTTGGGGATGATAGTTGATGATGATTACAACACAAACACCATCGCTTCTGGTCATAAAAGACAGAAAAATATCTCTCAACGTCGACTTATTTGCATTGTTTGGAGCTTTCTAATGAATCTCATGGTCTTCATAGATAGGTTGAAACCAAAGCTCAGTGGACTTTGAGTAAGGTTATTTTGTTGAATTAACTTTTATCCTCAATACTTGTTTGCTCAAAGGCTTCATGAAATAGATCAACATGTTGGCAATCATTTAAAAAGTTGTGGCTTTTAATAATATGTTACCGTGGCACCTCAACCACCAACTTTCCTCTCTGAGTCATGTGAACCACCTCCTGCTGGAAGACTTTTAAATGCTCCCACTACCGCTTCTCCCTTTCTATCTCTTTCCTGTTCTCTCCCTCGCACCCGTCCTTCCTCTCTCCCTCCATCACCTCCCTCTCCGTCTCCCCTCACAACAGACCGGTGCACATAAAAGACACAGGAAGAAGACAATCTCGCTACCTGCTCTGATTGCTGTTGCATAATTAAAGGCAATGCTCAAAGCAGCGCTAGCCCCAGGTGACACACAAACACACCTCCGCCTCTCAATCTCTGCCGACTCTCTCTCATCTTTCAGCCTCCTTTCCTGCCCTCTCATTCCTCTCCTCATTTCTTATTTTCATTCTCTCTCTACTCTTACATACAGTTTCATGGTTTCTTCTCTGTCGTTGAACCTCCTCTTCATGGCTTACATGTTCACGTTTCATCCTTTTGTCTTATAATGCAGCATTAGAGGACTTGGAGTTCAGTTTGTCAGTTCTCATTGGTGTCATGTCATCAGTGGGTGTACATTGTATTACATAGTAATATGGTGCAGTACATATACAGCGTAGAAAACATACAAGAGGAACGCTGTTTACATGCCAGGTTAAGCTAAGCATGTCCCAGTCCTATCCCCGTCATAGACATGGAGGTCAAACTGACAATGACTCTCAGACGTCAAACAGGCATTTCCCAAAATGTGATCCTTTCGTATACTGTACATCATCATGGCAGCACAGTATTATCAGCTTAAGTAAATTAGCAATACCCGATACTCCATCACAAGTAAAGTACCTGCATTCACAAATTCACTTATATAAGAGAACGCAAGCATTATGAGCAAAATGCTACTTGAAGTATAAAAATGAAAGCTCATTATTAGGTAGGTCATTACTCATTATGCAGCAGAATGGCTCCTGCCAGTGTTTGATACTGTATCACTGGATTCAGTCAAAGTGGAGCCAATTTAACCATCTTATATACTGGTGGTGGTTAAATCTATGCACTATAGGTTTTAATCTATATTATTGAATAGGTATTCATGGAGGACTGTATAGGTGTTGGTTGCAGGTAGGGATGTAGCCTTGGTGTGTCGGTAAGAACACTCAGGACGCTCTTATAGGGTTGATTCCTCCTTTTACTGAATAGTCTTTCACATAACAGCACAGTATTCCTCACACAGGCTTACAGGTTTCCATTTGAACATGGGTGTGATCTTGAATGGGTGTGGTCTATAACAAGAACATAAGAAAATGCCACATTATAATTAGCATTAGATTAACCAGTTATATTTGACTTAAATTGCTTATTATCATTACTACAACATTAAATCAGGTACAGATATATAAAGGAAAAATTCTACTGACTGCTGCTTTAAGTTGCAGTATAAACAGGCTTACATGTCATTTAAACATATATAACAGAATGCCAACATTATTTACTTCAAACAGTATACCAGAAAAGAGTAGCTAACGGCATTAGCATGAACAAACATTAGCATGAACAGATTAGCTCAGCATCTGTAAAACAGCCCCAAACACATAAACCCAATGTCTCATTCAAAGTCCTGTTCAGTGAACTGTGCTGACGATTTTATGAACGTTTCTGTTTTTATTGTCTCCTGAAAAAGAGATCTTGATCTCAGTAAGACTGCATGATTAAATAAAGGATGACTGAAAAATACAGACGCACAAAGAAGGCTGGCGAGCAGCATCGACATGCTGTGGCTGCGGAGGGGAGCTCTCGGCGGTGCTGACGCAGCCACCACTGTCCCATCATCGATTGGTCTGAGCAGAGGGAGAGGATCACGGTCGAGAGACACCTAGAGAGAGTGGGAGAGGGAGCGAGGCCTGTTGTTTTAATCTGAGCTATAGCTTCACATCCCCGGTTCTGTTCGATTTCTCACTAATAAGACTAAAAGAAGCCTGGAAAACTCTGTTTATCTATACAAATGCATTCCTTCCTTCTGCCTCCCTCGCTTCCTTTGTTCCTTTTTATCTTCTTTCCCATCTTCCATGTTTCAGTGGTTCCCATACACAACCACTTATTATTAGATTCAAATGAAGCTTAGCGTAAATTCTTCATTTGTTTCCACTTCCAACTCCGTCGGCTGACTGAGGACATTCACTCTTTCTGTTAAACCTCTGTAAATGATCATCTCGCTGCTGCCAAGTTTAAAACTCTTCCATCCGTCAGCTGTCATTTCAGTGTCCCGATGGATGCGAGCCTCCTCCACCCCGTTCACCTCCGGTCTCCATCACAACCAGTCTACCCAGTTTGGTCCTTACAGTGAGCTCATCAAGAAGTCCACATCTCATCCATCCAGATCTTCAACCTTTCATCACCACCAGTGTCGGGGGGGGGTTTATACTTTACCCTTACATTTGATGCCACAATGGGGTCTAATCGCCAAGACTCCTAATATTTATATGTTAATAAACTGATTTTATTCCTCTTTAATCATCTCCTCCTCTCTGGCGTTCCCTCCAGAGTGAACTCGTGTTGGGCAGAACGTTTGCCATGAGACGATATACATTTGCCAACCATCAGATATTTTGCCATACATTTTATATCCACTTTAACATAATGGGGTATATTATGTCTTTATGTTGTTGTTGTTACCGATGTTACCGATCAAAGAGCACTGCTCGCTTTAAAAGCCTGGGACACACCAGGAACGTCAGGAGCGCGCGGGAGGCTGCGTTACCTGTAGTTGTTTATTTTGGCGTCTGTGTCACAGGTTAAAGCAGCCACACTGCCTCACACGCGTCTCAGCTGCGTCTCTTCTAGAGAATAGAGTCTCGCCTATTTTTGACGCGTGCCGCGCAGCGTTTCACAGCAACAACAGACAGTGAAGGTGATTGACTATTGACTGTATATTGTAATCATATCAGCTAGATTACTACAATTTTGATGTCTATCTGTAGAATATGTTACGAAGAAGAAAAAAAGTAAAGACTTATTTTTAAAATCAACACTTCCTGCTTTAATTTCAAAATAAAAGCCCTCAAGCGTTTTTTTCTGTGTACAGAATTCCTTCATATTGTTAACACGAGGCTTTTATTCTGAAATATGAGCCGGACAGTGTTGTCGACATGCAGTGACTTGCAGAGTTCTATGAATGAATATAAGATGATATATGAGTTTTAATTGTGGTTATTACTATATATTTACAATAACCACACGTTTCATTAACCTTTCTCTGTCTAAAATAAATATAAATGATATTTATAATGAAAATGAAAATGGACATTAAAAGGCAAACTCTATGTAGAAAGAAAGAGCTGACAGAAGCAGCCGCTGCAGCACAAACGCAGCTCGCGTGAACACCGACAAGTGAATCACGCAGACACCACGCCACGCAGCCGCCATGCGCTCCTGACATTCCCTGTGTCTCGGTCATATTGGACTTGATTATGATTTTTGCATTAGTATGATGAAGTATGTCTGGTATTTGCTGGTATTAGCCAAAACAGTTTTCTTGCCTGGTTGATTTATCCCAAAACAGTTTTCTCATTTGAGGTTCAGAAATTTTAATATACTTCGATATATATCATTATTGACAATATAATATAATTGATATGGATGAATTAAGGGTTTTATCCATATCACCCAACCCCTAGATTTAGCAAGCATGTAGTGACATACAAAGAACTCTTTACCTGCAGGGGCCCAAGTAAACTACTTCCAAAAAAAGGAACACCATCAGTTAATGTTACTTCATTCTAATAATAATAATAATAATAATAATAATAATAATAATACGATAATAATAATAAATAATAATAATAATAATAATAATAAAAGGACTTAAAATTAGAAGCTGCCTATAACTTCAACACCAGAGAGTTCACAGCTCTATGTGGTCTAGTTCCTGGCCTTACAGGTCTGCTGTTTCATTTTGCTGATGTGTTCTGCAGGCTCGGTTACAGACGACATAGGTGTGCTGATTACTGAAAAAGCAAGGGGGGGACTAGAGTTCAATCTTTAATACCTAATAAACCATGATGAAAATCACAACTAGGACAATCTATGTTTATATATACACAGGTACAGCATGTGTTATGAAATATTAATGCCCTCGCCAGCAGCCTCTCGAGGTTGATTATTTAGTACATGCCTCCTATCGGCATATGCTAATAATAGACGACACTTGCCATGTCTGTAACGTCCGTTCAGAGTGCTCGCTGAATTAAAAATTTATATTTTCGTAGCCCGCACATATAGAATCATGTATCCAGCACCTTCATAGCTGTGTTTCCATGAGTACCCCAAGCCCTTGGGGGACGAGGACAGCTGGCTGTTGGAGCCAATCACAAGCCGAGGTAAGGGTGATGAATGCTGTTTATTTGGTAAATGAATGTAAAAAAGAGGTGAGCCTGGTATAATGCTGCAAACGCTGACAGGCTGTGTGATTGTCATAACCATGTTTAGTTATTGTCATCATCAGGTCAATCACTCCGTCCTGATGGCTGTTTAGAAAGCATTTGAAGGCCGAAAGGCCTAAAGACTTCAAGCTCCACGTGGTGTTCTGGGGAAGAGTCGTGCACCGTTTTCATTCTGAAGGTGATAAAGAAACCGGAGGAAGAATTTGGGGGGAAAGCAGTTATCTTTTGGTAATTCGATTTTCTTTCACAAAACGGATATTAAAAAACAACAAAAATTACTATTACGTACCGATCCATGTCCATCACCTTCAGTTTACACAGCAGCACCGTGCTTCTTTTCTCTCATACACAGCACCTTCCTCATACTGCTCTTACTTTGTAAATGGCAACTTCCGGTCGCAGAATATGAAAAAACAGCCGTTTTTTTCGTTTCTGTCTTCTAGTGATTTTATTTTTTGTTTTTAGAAATAGAAAATGAAAATCAACCCGTTTTTAGGTTTAGTTCATCCCTTTTTGACCCCAATAAAGAAAAACGTCTTGTATTTCAATATTAATTTTGTATTTTCAAACGAAATTAATAACCACTAATTTTTTGTTTTTTTAATATCTGTTTGTTAAAAGGAAAATCAAATGACAAAAGATACACTGACGAGTTTTCTCATTAGAGAGACTTATGAGACAGCACCGTCCTGTACATCAGCTGGCTCATGTCGGTTTGAAACGTCACACTTGAAGGGACATTTTGCCGACTGCTATTCAATCAACCAGGTCATAGTTACTCAACCTATCGTGCAGTCCTTTTCTACATGTTGTTTCCATTATTTTGTCTAACCCATCAGTGATGAGAAACACGCTGCAACTTCTTGTCATTTCTCGTTCCTGAAAATAACAGTTGAAATAATATATTGATATTGTGAAGACGGCTTTAAGAAAAGTTAGACCATAACATCAGTACATGGACTGTCTTAAATGTGCGGTGGAACGAGAGGCTGTGTTCAGTTTTTGTTCAGTGAGTTGAAAAGCAAAGTGGTTATTTGTCTCACACAGCAGAGGGAGATTAGAGCCGGCGTCTGTGTTGGAACACATTAGGTGGAGTCCAGTCTCGCTACCGGTCGATGTAAAACACTGAGACTGAAGCTGTTCAGCTTCCTGCATGTTCAGACTGTCTAACAGTACTGAGCCCTGCTGGACTGTCAACGGTAGTAATGTTACAAATAACAGCCATCTGAACTCCTGCAGGAGTCTCACGGCAAATCACAGTCAAGTGTGCCATCATGGTGTCATCGTGTGACATCACCGACTACCAGAGAGCACACATCCCTTCAGAGGAGCCCATGGGGGGGAGATGACTGTGTTCTGGTTGTTGACAGTTGCATGGGGATGATAGTGGTATCAGTAAAACACATTTTGAAAATAATAATATTAATAATAATAATAATATAATGATAATGATAATAATAATAATAATAATAATAATAATAATAATAATAAGTAGTTGTTTGCCAAAAAAAAAGAAAAAAAAAATTGATTTGGGGCTTTTTTTGTTTTTTATGTGTTTTTAATAAATGAAGCCTCACTGCAAGAGGGGTCACAAGGTTAGCATGTTCTCCCCGTGTTAGCATGGGTTTTCTCCGGGTTCTCAAATTTCCTCCTGAAGTCCAAAGACATGCAGGTTAGGTTTCATTGTTGAGTGTGTGAATGGTTGTCTGTCTCTATGTGTCAGCACATGGGTGATAGTCTGGAGACCTGTCCAGGGTGTACCCCACCTTCACCTAATGTCAGCTGGGATCGGCTCCAGAACCCCTATTGACCCCGAATTGGATAAGCGGTTACAGATAATGGATGAATGGATGATCATAAACTCTCAGCTTTAATAAAATGTCAAAATGAATGTAAAATTCAGATGATAGTTTTAGTGATGACAGCACGGGGCACCCTGACCGTCCCCATACGCAACAAACTGCTCCTCACTGTGTGTTCTGACACCTTTCTATCAGAACCAGCATTACTTCTACAGCAGTTTTGAGCCCAGTAGCTCTTCTATTGGATCAGACAACACGGGCCAGCCTTCGCTCCCCACGTGCATCAATGAGCCTCGGGTCTGACCCTGTCGCCGGTTCACCGGTTCTCCTTCCTTGGATCACTTTTGGTAGGGTCCTGACCACTGCAGACCGGAACATCCCACAAGAGCTGCAGTTCTGGAGATGCTCTGACACAGTCATCTAGCCAGCACTATCTGGCCCTCGTCAAAGTCGCTCACAATCCTTACGCTGGCCCATTATTCTGCTTCCAACACAAAGTTCAAAGTTCAAATGTTTACTTGCAGTCTATAATATCCCCCCACTGCCAGGTGCCATGGTAACCAGATAACCAATGTATTCACTTCACCTGTCAGTGCTCTTGTATGTTATGGCTGATCAGTGTAGTTTTGAAGTATTTCCTGGCTAACAGTTGTTCTGACTCAGCTGAATAAAGGTGACAGATGTGGTTAACAGAGGAACGTCTAACTTTTAAATTCAATTCCCGTTAGAGGTGCTACATCTGACGACAATTGTACCGACTTCATTTCGGATTATTTCAGCGCAACGGAGCCGAGTGTGAGAGACGGACAGCGGGGCTCCAAGTCGGACTCAGACGGCCAGGCTCACACTCCGGTAAAGTGTGAAAGATATTCACAGATTCAAACTTCCTGGATCAATAACTCATCAGAGAAACATTGTTAAAATACCAACGAGGGCTCTTTCTAACCGTAGTAAAGGTTAGACAATGAGCTACAACCTCATTTTAAAATTTAAATTTTAAAACAGCCGTCCTCCGAGTTGGACACATAACATTGGTCTCTATGTGCAGCCAGCTGTGGAGACGAGACATTTTGGTGGCACTACACTGTATAACAGTTAAGTTATTAAATATTTTCTCATTAAAAAATTCACTAAAAATCATGCACAAAGTACATTTTTCCAAAATAAATGTTGTAGTATAACCCTAACCAGCAGGAGACCCCTGGTGGTTGAACTGAATTTAACAGTTCTATACTGCATGAGACTGAAATTATTGAATATTTTCCCAATAAAAAAATCCCTAAATTATAAAAAATCACATTTTTCCACCTATCTGCTGTAGTTATGGGATGCTCATTTTGAAACATTTCTTAACCGATAACCGACCCTTGTTAACCAATTATTAACCGTTAACCACAAGATTTGTGCCTCGTACCAGCTGCAGGAGCACAACAGATATTGGTTTGACGGGAGTCCCCAGTTCAACGTCCGGGAGCGTTAACTTAGGCAGCTACGATGCTGCGTGTAGTGTCGCGGACATGCAGCCACTTTCCCAGTAAAAGTCTCCACCGCACATTTAGTTTAGTTTAGCAGGTTGTCAGCTGTGTGTCTGCCCGGTGTAACTTTAGCGATTGGCCAACAAACAGTGTGTGTATTTGTGCTACGTTAGCAGCTCTAGCTTTGCCGGAGGCTTTGTGCTCGCCGACGCACACGTAGTCTGCGTAACTTTAGCGATTTTCCAACAGACCATGTGTGTGTGTGTTGGCGGTGAGTGTGAGGTTGTTGGTGGCGTTCTAGCTGTGAACGTAGGTGTAGCAGTGTGTGAACGGCTGGTTGTGATAAAATGAGGTTGTAGCTCGTTGTCTACCTCACTACGGTTAGAAAGAGCCCTCGTTGGTGTTTTAACAATGTCTCTCTGATGAGTTATTGATCCGGGAAGTTTGAATCTGTGATTACCAGGACCAGAATCCCTGGTTTCAGAAGGTTTGACATCCAGTCGACATCAGTGTGGCGGAGATACTAAAGTCAGATACGCTACCATGGTATGTACTGTATTTCTCTCTCATTAGAATATGTAATTTTTAATCAATTCAAGATGTCAAGTACTCAATTTGAGTATTCCTCTCACTCTTAAGACCCATGACAGACTTGTGCTGGGGTCTGCCAGTAAAACAACAACGCATCTACCGCAGCTACAACCTTTCATGTGAAGTCTGCAAAGGCACTGAGCGGCAGGCTCTCCGGGCATCAGCTGGTATGCTGGGATGTCATGCTTGGGCCAAATCCACCCTGTAGCCGAGACCTCACCATGCACTACAGCGTTGACTATGCACAGCAGGTATGTATGGAGTCCATATCAGTCTCAATATTAATGAATGCACACAGAAGGATTCACAAATGTATTTTATGATTTATATATAAATGACTCCCTCTCCACAAAAATATAATGTCAGTTGCACACAAAAAGAAGTTATCGATGTATATAAATGTAAAAAAAAAAAAATAAGGTTTACAAATATATTTCTGATGCACACACAAATATTTCTTAATAAATGTTATATAAATACACAAATATATGTATGTAAAAGTAGTTGCAATTTTCATCAAAACACATTTATATACAAACTGTGGACCTGCATCTACAAACTGCTGTAATGTGTGAACTTCACTGTGTTTTGTGTGGGTTTATGAGACTCCTCTGACGTGCACCGATCCGCAAATGCATTTTTTCAACAGAGTTATCTGTAGCCAATCAGATGTCTCCCTCCTTATCAGCCAATCACATGAGCGAACCCTGTGATTGGCTGATCACAGGTTATACATACATACAAAATAATTTTGACCTCTACATTAAAGGTCCGATATCATGTTTATTTTCAGGTTCATACTTGTATTTTGTGTTTCTACTAGAACATGTTTACATGATGTAATGTTCAAAAAACACATTATTTACCTCAGACTGTCCTGCTTGAATATACCTGTATTTACCCTCTGTCTTAAACGCTCCGTTTTAGCGCATTTGGGACCGGACACATTTAGAATGTTTACGTTTAAAACTGTGTAAAGGGTCTAAATATTGTATATTGTGACATCACAAATGGACAGAAATCCTGACAGCTTGTTTCAAATGCAGAGTTTCCTGAATATGGGCTGTGTTTATTTCCCTGTGGATTGAGTGTTTCGATACTTTCACAGTATTTATACAGGACTTAAGCCTGCTTTATAATAAAAAAAACATGACAATCCTCACTTTTTATAATATGGGATCTTTAAGACCTCCTCAGCATTAGGAGCAAAGGGCTGCTGTGGGCATAAGGAAGTGCCTTAGACGTAGCAAACGTTTAACTCACATGACTGATCAGCTGTTTTCAGCTGTTACTTAGTTGGAGAAAGCCTTTTGTGGCTCGAGAGGTTTGCTCGTAACAAGTGTTCCAAGTCAGATTGTCTCTGGACCAACTTGTAGTAAATGGCTTGTGTTCAGGCTGATGACTGCCAGCTGTTCATGAAGAGGTGTGGGTTTGTGAGATTTCATCATTACCATATCTACTCCTAGATGGCAGTCACTAAAGTGTTACTAAAGAGTAAAAATAAGAATTTCACACACAGCAGGACTTCAGGTTCTGCTGTTGGAAATCAGCAGACACTAAATAAAATAGCTTGACATGAAGTTAGACACTAAAAACTCTTTCTAAAGCCAATATGGGTGGCGGTCTTGTGACCGTCAGAGCTATTAGTGGGGATAATATTATAGCCTACAGTAGTGATGTTACACTGCAACAGAGGATGATCCTGATACAGACCTGCATACAGACCCTGAGGCAGCTCAGTGCACAATGACAATCATTTTCCTTCTAAATAGGAGAAAATGGGTGAACAAATGGCCACAAATGATCTTAAATCACTCCACTATTCACTGCCACTTCAGAACAACTTTGTTCTTGCATCGGGTCCACTGCGTGACTTTTTAGTTTTAGTTTGTTAGGTGAGCTGGTTTTCTGTAAACCGTTGTCTATGACGAGATGGTTCATGGAGCTCTAGAACAGGGGTTCTCTTAAAGGTCCCATGTCATGCTCATTTCAGGATCACAACTTGTATTTTAGGTTTCTACCAAAACATGTTTACATGCTGTAATGTTCAAAAAATACTTGATTTTCCTCATACTGTCTGCCTGAATATACCTGTATTCACCCTCTGTCTGAAACGCTCTGTTTAAGTGCATTTCAATGGAATTGCAATGGAATTGCGTTGCTAGGCACAGTTTTGGTCCATGTTTACTTCCTGTCAGCTGGTGTTATTTACATATACTGCAACAGGAAATAAACTGGGACACATTTAGAATGTTTATGTTTAAAACTGTGAAATGGTCTAAATATTGTAGATTTGTGACATCACAAATGGACAGTAATCCTGAGCTTGTTTCAAACACACAGTTTCTGGATACGGGCTGTGTGTATTTCTCCGTATATTGAGCGTTTAGATAGTTTAACAGTATTTATACAGCATTTAAATCTGCTTTATAATATAAAAGACCTGAAAATCGCACTTTTTACAATACGGGACCCTTAAGGCCCACTTCTGATCATATCAAGTAAATATTAATGTATTCAGGTCATATTTCCTCACCAATATACTTTAGAGCTTTTACTGGTGCTGGTACCGATCCATTTTGTCAGTACATTGGAGGGAATGTTAGTTAGCTAACAGTCCTCTACCTTAGGATGTGTTGTGATTGGCCTGGTGATATTCAAAACGTAATTGGTCATTAAAATTATGATCTTTTAATTTGACATTTTAAGAGCATATTTAGGTATAAAAATAACGACATTATATACAACCTTTTTTCCTCCTACTTACAACTCAGTTTTGGGCTTAATCAGGTGTCCGTTAAAGGTGATGTAAGTGTCAAAAGTCGTCACTAAAGATGGCGTTCTCCCTCTCGCCTTTAAAGAGCCTAACCCACACCTGGTCATCTCTCTCGAGGTCCAGCATCAGGCTTTGGCTCTGCATGACGGAGCGGTCACTGGGCTGGGCGTAGAGGATCACCACCTCCCGCTCATTGTGCATCACGTGCAAGTACGTCTCCTTCTGTTCCACGTGTGCACGTTCAGGCTGAAGTAGTAGATGCCAGGCACATAGCAGTAGAACTTACCAGTAAACATGTTGAAGTGACCGTAGAGGTTGACCAGCTCTGTGTCAAACACCAGTGTCTGGTAGTAGTCAGTGGAGTGTAGACCCTTTTACGGGCAACAGAGAAGGCTGCAAAGTAGGACTTGCAGGGCTCACCCGGGAGGCCTGCGCTGCCTTTGCTGCCCTTTATGCCACTGGGACCTGGAGGACCTGTCTGACCAGCTCTGCCTGATTTACCATGAGGTCCTCGTTCACCAAAAGCACCTTTCTCACCTGTGAGCAGCAGAAAGAGTCACACTCAGGGATGTGGTGGGGTAAAACCACCAGCACCTGCTGGCAAAGCATGCTTTTCTATTTGCATTAGTTTGCATACATACAATCTGTAATGATGAGGCTTTTCAAATAATTTGGGTTTTTTTGTCTTAAAGGGACTGTTTGTAAGAATCAGAAATTACTTGTTAACAGAGACACCTGTGGCCGTTAAGTCAACGAAGTCAGCGTCCTGTTGCTCTCGCTTGTGCTCGCTCTACATAGACATGAACGAGCATCGCTCAACACAGTGAGGCGACACACGTCAGCTAAAAGCACAATATCACTCTATATTTCAGCTGCTTGGCAGTAATGTTAGCTGACCAGAGAAGGTCTCTCCATGAATCAATGCTGATCCTAGTGTTTCCTGCCTCAGCCTCCCGACCGCGGCCGAGGGAACAGGGGAGATGCCGGAGTTTTGGTCAGAGACGATAACGTTTCTCTCTGCGGAGCCCCGTCACTTCACAAGACACGGGAAACCTCTGTTGGTCTGGAGGAGCTGCAGCAGTTATTTCTGCACAAACGTCCACTGAACATTCACTAGATATTCTCAGAGCTAAACTAACTCTTCTGCAGTGTGGAGTGTGGTGCGCATGCACGTGAGAGTGGAGCGAAGAGAGAGAACGAGAGCGGTGTGTGAGTGAAGGCAAGCAGAGGAGGAGAGGAGCAGAGGAGCAGAGTACAGCAGAGACTCCGGTCCTGGAGACCAAAGCTACGGCCTCCCCCCGCGTCCTCCGACCGCGGCCAACACTGTTTAACAGACGGGCTTCACTAGATACAACCAAGAGGTTTTGGTGCTTCACTGTAGTTTGTGTTAGAGTCTGAGTCTGAACAGAGTAGACACACGCGAGCGCGCATGGGACACCGACCCGCAATGAGTTATACGTGTAAGAAGTTACAAAACAGTCCCTTTAAAAGTGACAGGTCACGAGGTAGAAACGTCAGTAGCAAATATCGGATCAAATTCAAGGTTTACGTTAGACTGTAACGGTCCTCAAACCTGAATTCTATGTATTGATTAGTTTGATGTTAGAAGATCAATATTGTTATAGATCCTAACTTATTAATCACTATATTAGCACTGGAAAGACACTATTATTGATTATGGTCTTGAACAGGACTCAATTATCTCTGGACTCGGTCTTGAATGGGTCTCGACTGCCTTAAGACTTGGTCTTGACTCGGACTAGATTAAGTTAGACTTGACTACAGCTCTGCTCTAGATAATGTGTTTTCTGCTTGATCTTACCTTTGAGCAGAGTAATGTTGATCTGTGGTACTATCTGGTACTGTGGGTAGTGCTGGTACTGATGGGGAGTCTCCTCTCCTGGGTCGCAGCATCTTCGACACTCCCTACTCCTTCACATACAGTACAAGCAAACCAAGGAGTCAAATGGAAGCTTTTTTCTATTTATATAAGCTCAAACTTACTGTATAACTTTCACCTACACAAGTCTTTTTAGTCTATTATTCTTAAAATCTAACTTTTTCACAAAATATATCAACCAGCTGACTGATGTCATCACTGACATGTTCAAACATATTACTGTCACAGGAGAGTGTTCCCACCTGCTTCAATCAAGACAGCCACCATCGTCCCTACCTAAAAGGTCTTCAGTGTCTGAAGTGCCCCCCCACACACACACACACTTCGATGAAGGGCTTTGACAAACTGCTTCTCCAGTCAGTAGCGCTGAGGTCAAAAAGTGTCTGATGGTGTGCCACTGTGGTTCAGCGCATAAGCCGGTCCCTGAGTGGTACTGTATGTCGCTCCCTGTTGAAAGTGGTCGGCCACTGTCAGACTGTCACACCAGTCACTCCTGAAATTTGTCTTTATTACCTTCGCCAAGGCGAAGGCCTATAAAGGGAGGTTATGTTTTCACTGGCGTTGGTTTGTTTGTTGGTTTGTTCGCTATCAGGATTACTCCAAAGCTCAGCAATGGATTTGAATGAAATTTTTTGGAGGGGTGGGGTGTAGCACAATGAACAATCCATTAGATTCTGGTGGAGATCTGGATGATGATCCGGATTCAGGAATATTTTTAAGAATTCCGATCAGCCTGAGCATTAAAACCACAGGATATAACACATGCGCAGTGTAACTGATGACGCATTGATGACACATGACCCCGCCTCCTTCCTTCAGAGAGAGAGACAGAGAGAGAGTGGGGGGAGTGGGGCGACTGTAGATTCAGCATTTTTTCACATTAAACTCGGTTAAATTACAGTTGAGTTGGACCAAAGCACACTTGGAGATTGTTGGAAAGAGTAAAGGCGACGGTTTAGGTAAGTTTTACTTTGTTTCTGTCCAGTTTGAATGAAGTGTTTAAGGATGCTCCGCTACGTACAGCTGATCTCAACATAAACACAAATACAAGTAGCTGATGGCGCAAGCTGCACGGAGTGGAGGGTTGGGGGGTCTGTGCTCTCCGAGTGCCATTCTAGTTGACAACATAGCACCGTAAATATAAATATATAAAGTAATTTGATACCTGCTGATGTACCCTGAAGCTAATAATAGAGCTAGCCTAAGCTAACATGGCTATTGTTAGCCTAGCCAGGCGTACCAGACAAATTTATTATTCAGCATAAATTCTTTGAAACATTAACCTGTTATCATTGTGGCATAAGCGGTTCCTACCGACATACATATGATAGACGTCGGGGTATTCTCACTATAACGGATAATCTGACAATGTGTGTTTTTATGTATTGATTACACCTGATATAGTTTTAATGTAAATTCCAATATTGTCTGGAGTCTGCAGAGACAGGTATACAGCCTGTCAGCCAGGAAGGGGATCTACATTTATTAATTAAACAGCGACATATGATGTTTTGTTACAACATAAATATGATTGGCATAAACATCTGAGTATATCCTCTATCTTAGTCTTGACGTGTGTATGTACTGTTTGTGTGTATGTTTTTTTGTTAATTCCAACACTGGCTTGAGTCTGGAAACTGTTTCTGAAAATGTTGTGCTGATCCTTACTTATGAAGACAGGTTATCGTATATTATTACCTGCATATGTGCATTGTACAAAACGGTTTATGCCGCAGATCAGGAGTGGTGTGCCGGTACAAAACATCATATGCCGCAGTGGTTAATGCTGTGCTCCTGGCAGATAGATGAACCTGTCTCTGCAGGCTCCAGCCAATATTGGAATTTACAGTAAAACTATATCAGGTGTAATCAATATGTAAAAACACACATTGTCATTTCAGACTATCCAAAGATAGATTATAGTGAGAAAATACCCCGACATCTATCATATCTATACCGTTAGAAACGACTTATACCACGATGATCACCGGTTAACGTTTCAAAGAATTTATGCTGAATAATAGATAATATGCCATATATATGTATGTCTGGTTAATGTTCCGCAACATAGAGGTTTATTAATGTGTGATTGCATTTTATTATTAAACATGCCAAAAATAATACAAGTCTTTCTGTTATCGATTAGTCAGACTGGCTACAGTGGCTAGGAGGCTAGCTCTAGCCTTGGGGTGCATCGGTAAGTATAAAATGACTTTATATATTTATATTTATGGCGTTATCTTATTAATAAAGACAGAAACAAATATCAGGAGCCTGTACTGGTGTGACAGCCTGACAGTGGCCTGCCACTTTCAAGCGGCACTTGCTGTTAGGAAACGGTATATTCCAGAGGAACAGGAGCGACTTACCACTCCAGGGACCGGCTTATGCCGCTGAACCACAGTGGCACACCATCAGCCACTTTTAGCCACTTTTAGCCAACTCGTCACATACTGCCGCTTTGTCACGTCCCTTGGCATCACTTTAGGATTAGCCAACAAAACCACTTAGATTTAGGAAAAACAACATGGTTGGGCTTAAAGCTACTACGTTTGTAAAGTGGGGTTAAGGCTAGAAATTGAAACTGAATGTTGTGAACACAGGACACGAACGAACAGCTGATTGTAACATGAAAGTGAAACTTATCACTCGGGACACAAACAGCAGCCTCCTGGATGAAAGCCTTGTGTTTGTTGGACCCATCCACCTCCCCTCCCACCCTGTGTATCTCTTTCACTCTAAACTATGTCACCACACTCCTGGTGCACTTTCTCTCATACCGACGCTAAAAGGTGCCTTGTGCGGCTTTATCAAAGCCGATGGCCGTGAGAAAGCATTGGTATTTGACGCCCTGGGAATGAGATGGGGCTATCCACAGAAGATGCCGTCTCCACTGCCTTTGAAAATAACAACACCAACATCACAATGCTGTTTGTTGATTTCAGCTCAGCATTCAACACAATCTGAAACTGATTGGGTACCACACTCTGCAACTGGATACTGGACTTTCTCACAAGCAGACCCGTCAGTTTGGATTGGTGGTCACACTTCCTCCACTCTAGTGTTGAACACCAGAGCCCCCAGAGCTGTATGCTCAGCCCCCTCCTGTTCACAGCTCTACACCCATGACTGCAACCGACGGATGACACCACCGTCATCGGCCGGATCACAAACAACGATGAGACATCATATCGAGAGGAAATCAACAATCTTGCAGAGTGGTGCTCAGAGAACAACCTACTGCTCAACATCAGGACAACCAAGGAGACACAAACCCATGTCTACATCAGTGGAGCTGAGGTGGAGCAAGTGAACATTATGATCCTGGGAATTAGCATCACTGAGAACCTGTCACGGCCCAGCACAAGAGGGCTCAGAGATCAGTGATATCGGTGAGGTGAGGTGCCTGCGCAGCGCCCAAAGGATACTAAAAGATGATACCCACCACAGTAACAGCCGGTTCACCATGCTGCCGTCTGGCAAGAGATACAGAAGTATCCACTACAGTACCACCAGACTACAGTGCAGCTTCTTTCCTCAGGCTGAGACTCCTCAGCTCCACCATAAAAATACTATATGTATAGTATACAGTATATACTGTATATAGTAATATTTCTTTTGTCCTGTTCTTGTGCAGCATAAAGGGACTACAACTGCAATTCGTTGTGCATCCCTGTGTTGTAGAATGTCAATAAATTAACCTTGAACCTTGAATACAAATGAAAAATATCTGGTGAGATAAAGTCACTCATTCACTGTGGTGTAGTGTTGAAAAAATAAGTAGGTAAACTCTGTCTCCTAGTCACTGAGCAGTGTAATAGTGGCTATACAGTGGCTATTTGCTTATTGCTAAATGAACACTGGTGCTGTCAGTCTGTAGTTTTGCATAAATATTTCAGTTGTGCTGTCTACATTTTGCATACATGGAACTGCAAATATATGCACCAGACGAGCTGGATTGAACGGTACCTGGCATGTTGGTGGTAGTTCTTTGTTTCCATGTGGTCCTGACTGGGATCTGGATCTTTTCTCTCATCATAAGGAGTCCGGTAGGGGTCCACTGAACAGGCCCAGAGGAGCAGCAGGGCCCACACACAGACTGTGGTCATCTACAATACATAAGAACAGTGGTCCTTAATACGCATCATAGACAGATACCTAACAGTAATTTAATAAGTGATTATAGATTATCTTTATGTGACAACATAACAACACATATAGTAATTACCAACACGTTCTCACCCCAACTCGTCACATACTGACGCTTTGTCAGACCCCTCACTTTTCGGTCGCAGTAAACACGTGTTTAATGTTGTGAATTAAACAAAAACACTTTAGGATTAGGCAACAAACCACTTAGAAGGGTTTAGGAAAAACAAACTTCAACTTAACACTTAAAAAAACAAAAACAAAAAAACATGGTTAGGCTTAAATTGACTACGTTCGTACAGTGAAAACGTGACGACGTTGAACATGGGACACGAATGAACAGCTGATTGTAACGTTAAAGTGGAACTTAACGCAAGGCACACAAACAGCTTTCTCCTGGATGAAAACCTTGTGTTGTTGGACCCATCCGTCTCCCCTCCCAGATGCCCTGTGAGTCTCTTTCACTCTTTAAAGGGACTGTTTGTAACTTCTTACACGTATAAATCATTGCGGGTCGGTGTCCCTTGCGCGCTCGCCTGCGGCTACGCTGTTCAGACTCAGACTCCAACACAAACTACACGGAAGCACCAAAACCGCAAAGTTCAATATAGTGAAGCCCGTCTGTTAAACAGTGTTAACTCTTCCTGCTCCAGCCCCCCGACCGTGGTCAGAAGACACAGGGGAGACCGAAGCTTTGGTCTCCAGGGCCGGAATCTCTGCTGTACTGTGCTCCTCTGCTTGCCTTCACTCACACACCGTGCTCGTTCTCACTCGCTCTCTCGCTCCACCTCACGTGCATGCTCGCACACTCCACACTGCAGAAGAGTTAGTTTAGCTCTGAGAATATCTAGTGAATGTACAGTGGACGTTTGTGCAGAAATAACTGCTGCAGCTCCTCCAGACCAACAGAGGTTTCCCGTGTCGTTTCCTGCTGCTGAGTGAATAGACGGGGCTCCGGAGCGAGTAACGTTATCGTCTCCGACCAAAACTCCGGTGTCTCCCCTGTTCCTTCTGACCGCGGTCGGGAGGCAGAGGCAGGAAAAAGCCAACACTAGGATCAGCAAGTATTAAAGTGTTTACCTTTAAGAAGAAATTTAAAGATCTGCATGTGTGTGAGGAGGATACAGAATGGACCCAATACTCAATACCCAATATGTGAGGTGCTTGTGCAGTTGTGTTGTTGGAAGACATGTACACCAGTGTAAGGCATGAGGTGATCAGTGAGCACTACACACCATGTGCTTTTTGGATCTGGTAACCATCAGGGCCGTGCGGATAAGATACCAGGAGAGAGGAGCCGACGGGGCCAGTGGGCAAGACGGCAGCGTTTAGACTGTGTGTTGCGTGGTTTACATCGGTGGTGGACGTGTGTGCCCAGTCGGCAGCGGCTTCCTTGCAGTGAATAAAGTGTGTTTATGGTTGTAGTGCTGTGCTGTAGTTGGCAGTAACGCTTTCTGTTAGAGAGTAGATTTAAGACATTTTCAACACGTTTTCATTTATTGTTAATAAATTGTATCATTTTGTTTGACCTCATCCGTTGCCCGTCTCTCTTTCCTGGGTTTAATTTATCGTTACTCCCTCCATCCCCTGGACCCTAAACGGGGGAACGTAACATGACAATCTGGTTAAATGTTGCAAACGAATGATCCACAGTACAGTCTGGAAATACAGAAGAGTGAGGAGTCACAGAGAACGGCAAAAAGTGTATTAAAAATAATTTAGTCAAATGATGTAATTATGTTCTTTATCTCATCTTTGTGTTTGAGTTTGCATCCTTTTATAGATAAGTGTCTCAAAGAGTACGTAAGCAAAATGTGTGTTATACAATAATATATTTATAAAATAATACTATATTATGACACTATGATTATGCTAGGTGTGTGTGTTGTTAAAGTGAGGCTATATGATCCAGTGTAATTACCAGATAACATATATATCTCTGTGGTAATGACATTGTATGAATTGGATCCGGTCAGTTTGTTTGTGTTGAACAAAACGGGGACACAGGGACACAGGGACATAGGGACACAGTGGGGAATAAACCTGCTCCTCCTATCTCATTACCTTTTCTCTTTCTTTTTCTCTTTCTTTCAGTCTTCTCATCTTGTCCCGTATCTTTTCCCAAAGCTGAGCTTTGATTGACGGAGTGAAGAAAATAAACGCAAGGTTAATTGATATTTACTGTATATGCAAATGTTACCGGCCTCCACTTGGATCATCTTGCAATGAAAATAAAAATATATAGGGGTACCTCAATTTAACATGAATTTCAACATTAGCTGGCTTGCTAGGTAGCTAATTCACTCAACCATTTAGCCCAACCATGTAGTTTTTTCCTAAACCTAACTATAGTGGTTCTGTTGCCTAAACCTAAGCAAGCATTTTTGTTTAATTCACAACATGAAGCACGTGTCTACTGCGAGCAAAAAGTGACACCGAGGGGTCTGATAAAGCGTCAGAAGGCGACGAGCTGGGATGGATGCGTTGGATGGATAGCCACTGTTTAATGTAGCACTACTGCACAGGAGCTATAGGAGAGTCAGACGATGTGTGGGGATGAGTGGCATTGAACTACAAGCAGTCCATTCGTAAATTTCTCTAGTTACCTGTATCACTCTTTGCATGGATTGATCAAAGAACCACCATGTTGAACACAATTGTTGTAGTAACGACAAGTTCATCCACTTCACCACAAACTAGGGATGCCCATTTTGACAAATGTTCTTAACTGATAACCGTCCCTCATTAACCGATTATTAACCGTTAACCAACAAGATTTGTGCCTCTCATGTAGCGGTGTACCAGCTGCAGGAGCACAACAGATATTGGTTGACGGGAGTCGCCAGTTCACCGTCCGGGAGCGTTAACTTAGCAGCTACGATGCTGCGTGTAGTGTCGCGGACATGCAGCCACTTTCCCAGTAAAAGTCTCCACCGCACATTTAGTTTAGTTTAGCAGGTTGTCAGCTGTGTGTCTGCCCGGCGGAACTTTAGTGACCAACAAACAGTGTATTTGTGCTACGTTAGCAGCTCTAGCATTGCCGGAGGCTTCGTGCTCGCTGCCGCACATGTAGTCTGCATAACTTTAGCAAGTTTCCAACAGACCGTGTGTGTGTGTTGGTGGTGAGTGTGAGGTTGTTGGTGGCGTTCTATGAACGTAGGTGTAGCAGTGTGTGTACAGTTTATTTGTCGGTGAATAAATGCTACAAAACTACAACTCCTCCACTCCACTCAAGAGAGCCAGAGACCGGAGCCAACTTCCTGGATCCTGTAACTCCGGCTCCACCTCTTAAGGTGGGCTGTTAAGGTGGACCAGCTTTTCTCCTTAAAGAGACGAGCCGCTCCTCTGAGCCGCTCAGCTTTTCAGTTAATTATTAATATTTCTTTTAACCGTTTTTACCAATAGCATTAATCGGTTAAAATGCTTAATGTCGGTTAACGTTTGAACGGTTAATTATGGACATCCCTACCACAAACACACACACACACACTCAAGCAATAACGGTGATCAGATGAGCAAGTCGGTAATCTTGTACAATATCTTTGCTGCACCAACTATTTCACAACTTATCATAGACACCTCAGAAAGAATACAGAGATCGGACTTGCACATCTTACATGCACTATGTCTGCTGTGTAGGCCTTTTAATTCATAAACGTTGGGCTCATTATGTGAAGTTTTGAAAGTGAAATCACTGTAATGATGTCAAAATCACCCATTCCTGGAGGGGTTGATGTTGGGTTGTTGACATGAAAATGAGTGAGAACCCTCCGGCACAGTGAGGTTGGTGCTGAGCCAAAGCTGTGTTGTAATCCCACAAAGCTAAAACAGTCATTATTATCTACTGTGACTAACACAGCAGCATCTGATCATAACATGTGCTGTCCCATAAACTGGAATGAATTCATGTATAAATGTGATTTTAATCGTTAATCGTGTAAGGAGCTCACGTTCAGGGTTCAGTTCTGTTTAAAAGTACACAGGGCATTCAAGGTCTGACATCTGGGAAAGATTTATCCTACGGTTTCTGTTGAGTCTATGTATTTGGACATGTATCATGAAAGTGTAATGTTTTTGCTTTGTGTGTGTGTGTGTGTGTGTGTGTGTGTGTGTGTGTGTGTGCAGCCCAGCTGTATGTCAGAGCACAACAACAAGAAGAAGAACGTGATGCCAGCCTGGATCTTGTCTGATTCAGTATCTTTAATACATACACTCTTCAAACCACAGCTAGTTTAGGAATTGTTCCTCTGTAGAAAATTCTTTGCAAAGTAGAGGAGTCTTACTTTTGCCGTTACAGTCCAGTATTTTCTCCGCTGAAAAACGTCTGGCTTTCCCCTCAGCTTCGGTCCCCTCTTAGGTTTTTGTCCCGTCTGTCCTTCAGGTCATTCTTTTCCTCCTCGCTCACAGAACATACACAACGTCAGCAAGAAGTGGAGGAGTATAAAAGAGGGGGGGAAATAGGGGGGAAAAGGTGGCGAACTGAGGGAGAGAAAGAAGGAAAGCAAAGCTTAATGGTTGTGAGAAGGAGGAGGAGCTCTAAGCACAACTCTAACCCAAAGGGGAAAAAACAGAAACACAGAGGAGGAGAAACAGATGAGAGCTGTGTGGGAGAAGGAAGGAGGGTATCTTGGCTTGCCAAAGCATTTCATGGAGCGCCTAAATAACAATAACAATAACAATAATAATAACATATTGCCTCTTTTTTAGACCAGAGTGACATTGTTCTCAGGTGTGGATACGAGCCGATGAGTCAGAATATTGACAAAACAAAATGGTCAGATCCATTAACCATAGCATGTCAGTGTTGTCATGTTGTCACGGTTCAGGGAGTAACACGTTTTGTTGTTTGGTACCTGAACCAGCTCCACTTGTCCCCTGCAGCGATGGAAGTATATCAACGGCAAAAGATTTGCGAGGGCACAAAACAGATTTGACTCAGTCTGCAAGCCAACACGCACAGGCATGCACTAGTAAGAGCAGGTTAGATTGTGAGCATTGGAGCATGCAAGAGGAATTGTGTAACTACATTTGAGCCAGCAACTCACACTCATACTCACACTCAAACTCATACTCATACTCACAATCACACTCATACTAACACTCATACTCATACTCACACCCACACTCATACTAACACTCATACTCAAACTCACACTCACATTCATACTAACACTTACACTCACACTCATACTCACTCATACTAACACTGACTCACACTCATACTAACACTCATACTAACACTCACACTCACACTAACACTCATACTCACACTCATACTAACACTGATACTCACACTCATACTCACTATCATACTAACACCGATACTTACATTCACACTCATACTCATACTCACACTCCTACTAACACTCACACTCATACAAACTCATACTCACACTCATGCTAATACTCATACTCACACTGATACTAACACTCATACTCACACTCATACTCATACTAACACTCACACTCATACTCACTCATACTAACACTGACTCACACTCATACTAACACTCATACTAACACTCACACTCATACTAACACTCATACTCACACTCATACTAACACTGATACTCACACTCATACTCACTATCATACTAACACTCATACTTACACTCACACTCATACTCACACTCATACTCACACTCCTACTAACACTCACACTCATACTAACACTCATACTGATACTCAGTCATACTCAAACTCATACTCACACTCATGCTAATACTAACACTCACACTCATACTAACACTCATACTAACACTCATACTCATACTCACACTCACACTCACACTCATACTAACACTCACACTAACACTCACACTCATACTCACACTAACACTCATACTCACACTAACACTCACACTCATACTAACACTCATACTAACACTCATACTCACACTCATACTCACACTCACACTCATACTAACACTCATACTAATACTCATACTCACACTCATACTAACACTCACACTCATACTAACACTCATACTCACACCCACACTCATACTAACACTCATACTCACACTCATACTCATACTAACACTCACACTCATACTCACTCATACTAACACTGACTCACACTCATACTAACACTCATACTAACACTCACACTCATACTAACACTCATACTCACACTCATACTAACACTGATACTCACACTCATACTCACTATCATACTAACACTCATACTTACACTCACACTCATACTCATACTCACACTCATACTCACACTCCTACTAACACTCACACTCATACTAACACTCATACTGATACTCAGTCATACTCAAACTCATACTCACACTCATGCTAATACTCATACTCACACTGATACTAACACTCATACTCACACTCATACTCACTCATACTCACACTCTTACTCATGCTAATACTCATACTCACACTCATACTAACACTCATACTAACACTCATACTCACACTCACACTAACACTCACACTCATACTAACACTCATACTCACACTCATACTAACACTCATACTCACGCTCATACTAACACTCATACTCACATTCATACTCATACTCACACTCATACTAACACTCATACTCAAACTCATACTAACACTCATACTCACGCTCATACTTACACTCATACTCACATTCATACTCACACTCATACTCATACTCATACTAACACTCACACTAACACTCATACTCTCACTAACTCATACTAACACTCACACTCACACTCACACTCATACTAACACTCACACTCATACTAACACTCACACTCATACTAATACTCACACTCATACTCACACTCATACTAACACTCATACTAATACTCACACTCATACTAACACTCACACTCATACTAACAGTCATACAAACACTCACACCAACACTCATACTAACACTCATACTCACACTCATACTAACACTCACACTCATACTAATACTCACACTCATACTAACACTCACACTCATACTAACACTCACACTCACACCAACACTCATACTAGCACTCATACTCACACTCATACTAACACTCATACTAACACTCATACTCATACTCACACTCACACTCATACTAACACTCACACTCATACTAACACTCATACTCACACTCACACTCATACTCACACTCATACTAACACTCCTACTCATACTCACACTTACACTCATACTAACACTCACACTCATACTCACTCATTCTCACACTCACACTCATACTAACACTCACACTCATACTAACACTCATACTCACACTCATACTCACACTCACACTCATACTCACACTCACACTCATACTAACACTCATACTCATACTCACACTCATACTAACACTCACACTCACACTCATACTAACACTCACACTCACACTCATACTCATACTCACTCATACTCACACTCACACTCATACTAACACTCATACTCATACTCATACTCACACCCACACTCATACTAACACTCATACTCATACTCACACTCACACTCATACTAACACTCACACTCATACTAACACTGACTCACACTCATACTAACACTCATACTAACACTCACACTCACACTTATACTAACACTCATACTCACACTCATACTAACACTGATACTCACACTCATACTCACTATCATACTAACACTCATACTTACACTCACACTCATACTCACACTCATACTCACACTCATACTAACACTCACACTCATACTAACACTCATACTGATACTCAGTTATACTCATACTCACACTCATGCTAATACTCATACTCACACTCACACTCATACTAACACTCACACTCATACTAACACTCACACCAACACTCATACTAACACTCATACTCACACTGACACTCAGACTCATACTCACACTCATACTCACACTAACACTCACACTCATACTCACACTAACACTCATACTAACACTCATACTAATACTTACACTCATACTAACACTCACACTCATACTCACACTCATACTAACAGTCATACAAACACTCACACCGTAAGTTATGTCCATAACTATGGATCTATGAGACCGAAGGATGACCGTCACCACGGTCTTCACCTTGAATGAAGCCATTCTTCTTCCTATCTGCGAGACCATAATATCAACAAAGTCATGTAACTGACCTTAAGAGGCTGGCCGTAGGTTATAAAGCAACCGGAAAAACCATGCCTCTTCCTCCTGCCTGGAACGCCTCAGCCCGTTCTGAGCGACAAGAGATGGTGACGGTCATCCTTCGGTCTCATAGATCCATAGTTATGGACATAACTTACGATCTATTTCGACCTCACTCTGACCGTCACCACGGTCTTCACCTTGGATGACTAATATCAACATTGTCGCGAGGAACGGAAGATTCCACCGCCTCACCAACATGCTCGGCGGCCGACATAAGAACTGTGGAGCCAATTGCCGTAGACGTCACATTGACTCTATAAAACCTTGCAAACGTGCATGGAGTACTCCATGATGCTGCTGCACAAATGTCCCCAACAGCAACTCCCTTTAGAGCTGCCCATGAAGTGGCCACACTGCGTGTGGAGTGGGCCACCAGACCTTCTGGGACTGGGAAATCTTGGTTAGAGTAAGCCTGAGAAATTGTCTCCACCAACCAGTGGGACAGACGCTGCTTAGACAGGGGGTGACCAAACTTCTTGCCCCCATAACAAACGAACAGCTGAGTGTGTGCCTGCCTCAGCGTCCGAGTACGATCAACATAGGCCTTCAGTGCCCTTACTGGACACAATGTATGAAGAGCCGCTCCCTCTTGGCAAGATGGATCAGGTTGGAATGTTTCCATTTCAATAGCCTGATTCACTGTCTGAGGGCTTACCACTTTCGGGAGGAAGAACTGGTTCGGCCACAGGGACACCCCTGCATATTCTGCTCTCCACCTCAAGCACTCGCTGCTCATAGACAGTGCGTGTAGCTCGCTCACCCTCTTGGCAGAGCAAATGGCCAAAAGGAATGCAGTCTTGTGTGACAGAAACTTAAAATCTGACTGTTCCAGTGGTTCGTATGGGGCTGTAGCCAAGGACCTCAACACCAAAGGTAGGTCCCATGATGGAGCCCGTAAACTCCTGCCTGGGCGCAGACGGTTAGCACCTTTCAGAAACTGGGACACTATGGGGTGCTTCCCTACCGAAAGACCCCCCAGTGTGTCATGGAAAGTAGAAATAGCCGCAGTGTAGCCCCTCAGGGTGCTAGCTGCCCTACCTGCATCCAGCAGCGACTGGAGGAAGTCAAGTACCAAAGCCACCGGGCAGGTGACGGGATCTGCCCCTTTATGGTGGCACCACGATGAGAACAACTTCCACCTTTGCTTGTAATTGTAGCATGTGGAGGGTGCTCTAGCATTATCTATGGTCTCCCGAACAGCGTCACTCAGGTCATGAGAGACGGACTGAGAAGGGCCAAGCCCACAGCTGCATAACAGCTGGCTTGGGATACCAAATTTTTCCTCCCGCCTGGGACAGAAGGTCCGCCCTGAGTGGCAAGGGCCAAGGTCGGCCGTGAACCAGGCGAAGGAGGGCCGGAAACCAATGTCTCCCCGGCCACCGTGGGGCTACCAACAGAACCTTGTAGTGCCCCCGGTTGATTCTGTCCAACACATGAGGAATCAATGGTAGTGGGGGAAAAGCGTACTGTAACCCCTTCGGCCACTCGTGAGACAGAGCATCCAGGCCCAGAGGACCGCCTGGAGGCCTCAGGGAAAACCACAGCTGGCAATGGGCTGTCTCCTTGGATGCGAACAGATCTACCTGAGCCATGCCAAATTGAGTCGACAAACTCGCCACCACCTCTGGGTGTAGTCTCCATTCCCCCGGGAGAGGCCCCGATCTGGAGAGGAGGTCTGCAGCCCGATTCAGCACCCCTGGTACATAGACAGCCTTTAGCGAGGCCAGACGTGGAAAAGCCCAAGGCAGAAGCCTCTGTGCAACCTTGAGGCAACGCAGAGACTTCGTGCCTCCTTGATGATTGACATGGTAAACTGCGGCAGAGCTGTCCGACTTCACCAGGACATGCCTGCCGCGTATGAATGGGAGAAAGGCCCTGAGAGCCAGATGCACAGCCCTCAGCTCGAGCACATTGATGTGTTCGGTGTCCCATGGAGGTTTCCAAACACCTCTCGCCATTATGCCCTCCCAGACTGCTCCCCAGCCTGTCATGGA
Source organism: Sebastes umbrosus (assembly GCF_015220745.1). NCBI lineage: Eukaryota > Metazoa > Chordata > Actinopteri > Perciformes > Sebastidae > Sebastes > Sebastes umbrosus. The sequence goes on from NC_051288.1 coordinate 821,403, forward strand.
GGCATCTGTGGACACCAAAGTCCTCCTTGAAGGCAGATTGCCCAAGGGTACACCTTGTGTGAGCAACTTGTGGTCCCTCCATGGGCTCAGAGCTCTCTGACATGACTGAGTCACTCTGAGCTTCACATGCCTGTCCCTCCGTGGATGGAGGTTGAACGCATTCAGCCACCGCTGTAGGGGCCGAGCCCTGAGCAGGCCCAGCGGAATCACCAACACTGCTGCTGATATCAACCCCAGCAGTCTCTGAAAGTGAACCAACTGTAGGCGTTTGCCCAGTCGGAAGATACGCAAGACCGTTAGGATTCTCGCAACCCTCTGAGGGGTAAGGGACGCCTTCATCATAAGTGAGTTCAGGCAAAGTCCCAAGAATACTGTTTCCTGCCTCGGTTCGAGGTTGCTTTTCTTTAAGTTCACCCTGAAACCAAGGGATTGGACATGAGCTAAGACCCTCCCGGTATGCTGCATGACCTGTTCGCGAGATGAAGCGCAGACCAGCCAGTCGTCCAGGTATGGCAGGATCTTTAAGCCTGCCCTCTGGAGTGGTGACAGAGCGGCTGCTACCACTCGGGTGAAAACTCTCGGAGAAAGGGAGAGACCAAACGGAAGGACCTTGAACTCGTAAGCTTGCCCTTGAAATGCGAACCGTAGAAACTGCCAATGTGCCCGACAAATGGGGACGTGGAAGTACGCGTCTTTTAGATCGATAGTGGTGAACCATTCCCCTTGCTCTATCGACTCTAGAATGTGCCGTGTGTGCAGCATTCTGAACGGCAGAACCTTTATGTAAGTATTTAGGCGCCGGAGGTCCAGGATGGGACGTATCCCACCATCCTTTTTGGGAACAAGGAAATATGTTGAATAAAAGCCAGCTTGCTGTTCGCTGGGCCTTACCTTCGCAATTACTTTCTTCTGAAGGAGGATTGCAATCTCCTCGGACAGAACTTTTGCCTGGACTGGGTCCTTGACCAACGTCATCTGGACCCTGGAAAAAGGTGGAGGCCGCCGCCGAAATTGAATTCTGTAACCCCTTGCAACAGTAGCCACTACCCAGGGGTCTGAGACTTCCTTCTCCCAGCTGTCCAGGCATAGCTGGGAGTGAACCTTGGCGGCTGCCCCACCACTCCTATGCAGAGGCCCCCTGGGTCCCTGGACCCTTGGGGGGGCGTCTCCTTTGAGGAGCCCCTCTTGCTGTAGGCCGGGGCTGAAACCCTTGATGCTGCAGTCGCAGTCTTCCTGCAGCATCACCCGAACCTTGTGCACCTGAGCCCTGGCGCCTGCCACGCATCCAGGGCTCTGGATGACCCCAGGCAGCCTGGAATTGGTGCTGCTGGCCCGTTGGTCTCTGCCTCGTCGCTGCAGGCCGACTGAATGTGCGCTGCATGCTCTCTCGAGTACGCAGAGACTGTTCAGCTTTCTCCAAGACACTCTGGGAGTCAGAGTGAAAGACTCTACCCGGTACCACCGGCATGTTGGTAAGCTCCTTCCTGATGTTCTCGGGGAGGGTTGTCTGAGCTAGCCAGATCTGTCTGCGAGCCATCATGGCTGACGACATAGCGGAACCGATGTCACGAGTAAGCTGAGAGTGTGTGGACAGGGCCGCATCTATCAGGTTTCTGGTGTCCTGATCACCCGCACTAGCGGTCCTTCTGAGCGCTGCTAACAAGAGAGCGAGTGCATTTCCTGCACGCGCCGCACGGGCGGCTGCATTATAGGACCTACAAACCAAGTGGTCTGTCTTCTTGCACTCCTTACGAGGACAGTGTGGATTAGTGGTCACCCTATTTGGGCCTAGAGGGGTTAAAGCTGCCATTTCCCTCTCTACAGGCGACATATCGCCCAAACCAGACTCATGGGGGTACTGTGCCTTGGCTAGCCTCCTGCACCCCGAATTAAACTGAGGGGCGCTACCAGGATTATTCCATGACCTCCTTAACATCTGACAATAATCCTCGGCTGCAGGAATAGTCACTGAGGGGCGAGACTGCGAGATGCCAGCCCAGACTCCCTCCGATGAGCTAGGGGTTTCAGGGGTTTTGGAATTGAAAGGCCCATAATCTTAGCCGCACTCAAAACCTTTGAAAACACATCACTGGGAACAGAATCGCCAGTACCATCGTCTACGGACGCAGACTCACCTGTGTGAGATAGGCTAAGGCAATGTGACTCTTCAGCAATCTCTGGGTGACCCTCGTCCTCCAAGAGAGAACCCTGAGCATAAAGTGATATAGCATCAGGGTGATCTGTCTGATGTTCTTCATATGCCGGCAAGTCCCTAGGGGAGATCCCCTCCGAACAAGCCGCAGTCAGTGGAGCTGCTCTCTGAGCTTCCATTCTACTCACCCTGTCTGCCAGACCACGAATGGCGGCCAGGATTTGACACTGAGTATCCTCCTGCCCCCCTGCCCCATCTACAGGTGGGGCTGGACTCTGCAGTGGCGGAGAGTTAGTCTCTGTGGCACGTTTTTTTCCCTGCCCCTGGGACTGCCCCTGTTTACGCTTGCGGGAGCGGTTTTCCGTGCGACGCTCTCGTTCCCTACTAGGGGGAGCAGCTGCCGCAGTGTGTTGGGAATGCCCCTCAAGCCTAGCCCTTCGGGCCCTTTCCTCCAGAGGCAGATCAATGGCTGTTGGACATGGGCAATCAACGTCATCCATTAAATGCGCCATGCCCAAACAAGACGGACACTCACGGTGACCGTCGCGAATGTCCATGGCTGCCCCACAGAACCGACAAGTCTGGGGAGCCATAATAGTACCAATTAACCCCTCCTGCTGCGAACAGTAGTCAATGGGGATATATGCTCACTGGCTCAAAGGTATAAACAAAAATACTGCTCATAAGAACTAAAAATCACCCCTTTCCCCCGCGCGGCACCCGGGGATTCTTTAGCTAAAGCGCCCTAAACACATTTCCATTCATTCTCTATGGTAGTGCTGAACCACTACGGATGCAATATATCTTTGGCCGCTATTGTTTGTTTGGCGCCCTTTTTCCGAGGAGAGGAGTTGTTGTTTCCTTCGCCACTCTGTCAGTGTTGGTCTGGATGATCTACACTTCACATCGACTTGAGCTTGAGCTACGCTGTGTGGACATTACGCCAAACGGTGAGTTATATTTAGATAAATAAAGATTACCAACATGTTACTATAATGTATCCTGGCGCTGTGTGACGTGTTCTTGCTTGTGTGGACGCTATAAAGTTAACGTTAGCCGTGTTTCTTCAGTTTATTGTGTCGCCGCGGCCGTGTTGGCGACTTTGGGATGAACTACAAGCTAACGTAACATTATTAACAATGAACCAACATGTTATTATAATGTATCCTGGCGCTGTCTGACGTGTTCTTGTTTCTGTGAACGCTATAAAGTTAACGTTAGTCGTGTTTCTCCCGTTTATTGTGTCGCCGCGGTACTTTCGGATGAATTACAAGCTAACGTAATATTATTAACAATGAACCAACATGTTACTATAATGTATCCTGGCGCTGTGTGACGTGTTCTTGCTTGTGTGGACGCTATAAAGTTAACGTTATTGTGTCCGTGTTGACGACTTTGGGATGAATTACAAGCTAACGTAACATTATTAAAAACGAACCAACATGTTATTATAATGTATTCTGGCGCTGTGTGACGTGTTCTTGCTTGTGTGAGCGCTATAAAGTTATCATTAGCCGTGTTTCCTCAGTTTATTGTGTCGAGCTGCTGCGGTATATTCGGATGAATTACAAGCTAACGAAACTTAACATTCCTTAGGTTGAAAGCATCACGTTGTTAGTTAACATTAATGTCTAATGTAGCGTTAACTACGGTATATCAGCAGCTTACATCAGCAGTAAGGTTAGATATAATGTTACTCTGGACACACTAACGTTACTTTACATACACACATTGACAGAATGATAAATGAACAAGCTTCATATGAATCATAAAGTCGTCGTGTTTGCACTTAACGCTACGTCGACTACTTTCAGTCTCCGTTGTATAACGTTGCTGTTGTCACAGCATGTACTTATACTTAAGGTTTTTAATGCAGGACTTTTACTTGTAGCAGAGTATTTCTACACTGTGGTATCAGTACTATCACTGAAGTACAAGATCAGAGTACTTCTTCCACCTCTGTTAAAATGAGAGAACACCAGAATATTGTTTATTAATTGAGAACCAATGTCTCTGAGGGTTTTTCATACTTTGTCATGTTGTGTACAACGTACTATGCTTAATTTTAACACTTATTATATGCTTCTATACCATATTACAATTTTCAAAATACTAAATAGGCCACGTTTGTCTGAGCTTGTCAAAAGCAGAATATATCAAATATAGTCTAATGCATGTCTGTTTGGGATAGGAAAGGTGAATTGAATGCAGGGCATTGCTGGATAAGACACTTCACACTTCAGTGTTACTTGAGTCAGAATCACTGGTTGGGGGTGGGGGGGCTGAGCTCCCTTCACCTTCAAGTTCTTTCCCATGGGTAGTTCAAAGCGTTTAACCCATGGGGGGGGGGTCTATCTTTGAAGTGTAAATAGTCTGCCTCAACAACCAGAGCTCATCGTTAAGACATACACAAAGGCAGGCACTTAATCAAGGTACTATACAAAGTAGTAAAGGTAATATTAAAGTAAAGGTATTTGATATAATTTTTTTTTCTTCAAAACCCTGATAAATACAGTGAGAATATGTAGACAGTAAAGGGGCTAGAGCTGAGATGTGAACCTCCTAATTCCTGCTCTCCCTTGAGACCCTCACTATTAACATTTGTTATGAAAACAATGCCTGTCTATAACATATAAATAGATCAATATGCTTTTCTTCATTACAGGTAAAATGCAGAAAACTGTTTTTTTCCCTGGGAGAATGAGTGTCACATTCCGCAAGGGACCACTTGGATATCTCCGTCAGGATCCAACGGATGCAGCCAAACTCCTTAAAGACAACCCCTCTCTACAGGACAAGTCTGCACCCGTGAAGGAGGAGCTGGTCAGGAAAAATGCACTGTCTGTGATCATTTTAAGAGGAGGAGATGCTTCAGATAAAACTGAGGTGGCTGGAGAATACATCCTGCAGTTTGGGAAATATAAAGGGAAGTCCTTCCGCTGGCTCCTTGAAAATGACATTGGGTATACCATCTACCTAATCAAGAACCAGCAAAAGGAGGAGACTGCAGGAGTGTTCATGGCAGGGGGGCACAGCAAGGACAGCCTGCTGTCATTTGTGAGCTATGCCCTCAGCTTTCAAGAAATCCAGTCTCTTCTCAATTATGAGAAACAAAAGCCAGTTGTGACAGCAGCAGCAGCAGCATCAGAGGATGACCAGCTGGTTGGTTTTGGCTCTCGTGCCAAAAGCACCTGGAGAGAGATTTGGGACAGCAGGGATGATGGCTATGCAGCCTTTATTATGAGGAAAAGCTGTGCTCCAGGAACAAAGATGCACAAACTACAAGTGTACCTGCAGAAGAAGCTGCCCTCCCCCTCTGGCTCCTCTCTGGTGACACATGCCTCACAGGCCCCTGCTGAAGCCATGGGTGGGTCTTGTTTTCCATTTGTTTTGTCAAAAAAATGTATATGCTGTCATGGTATCCAGTGTATTTTAGTACACCAAAGGGAGTAAACTTCGTCTTCCATTATTTCAGTGGTGATTTTATTCATACTATCCTAAGTACAGTAAAGCCATATTTTTAGTACATTCTAATTCTTGTCTGTTTGCATCACAGTGATGGATGAAGATGAAGAGCTGGAGAGAGCGATGCTGGGTATCTGTCCTTCTAAGCAACATGTGCAGAGCTGTGAGTAAACATTTGTTGTCTTATATTGGTTTGTTTCTACTGCCTGAAGATTCAAAATAATTTACAGTTCAGCCTGTTTAATATTAATTGTGTATTCTATATAGTTTATATTTAATTGTTTTTGTTTGTGTTTTACAGCTGTTTCTGCACCATCAGCATCAACTGCCAGACAACAGGCTTCGGGAACAGAAAGAGGTTCTTAACCAAACAAAAACGTCCTGTCGTCGACAGAGACTCTGGGACCATGAATTCTTATCCCAAACCGAAGCATGACATAAACCGTTCCTTCTCATGTTGACCATGTTCTGGTCATGTTTGTGTTTTGCTGTTCAATTTGTTGTCCTAGTGACTATGAATTGATTCCAGTCATGGCGAGGGTAAGTAGCACTCTTTATTCCAGTTTTTAGACTTATATGATGAATATATATACATATACATATACATATATATATACATATAGGACTGCTGTGGTTACTAACACTTGTATGCATGTGTTTGCAGTGTGCCATGTTGCTTCCCCTGCTTAGGCTAAATTGTAATGACTGACTACTAAATATTTATCCATACAGAACTAAACTGCATGTGTATGAATGAAATTCTTTATACTTTAATGTAACAAACAGTCTGTTTATATAAGGCTGAGATAAGCAGGTGAAGTAAAAGATGGATAATGTATGCCTTTACTAACACCAGTTTTTTTTATATTGTCAAAATATAAATGACTGACAAGATTTTTTCTGTTGTAGTACCATCTGCTACACTGTCCACACCAACTGAACTGACGGGTTCACAAGTAGATGGTAAATGCATTATATTTCTTTTTATCCATTTAAACCTTTCTGTCATATTCCCTCTGATTATGTCCGTTATAAACCAATAATTGATTACTTTTTGTGGTCCTTATCTCCTTGCAGCCCCTGCTCTGCCGATGGTAAAGAGACCTGTGCCCCTTCCTCAGGAGCTGATGTTCCTGATGCCAGAAACACCAGGACCCTTGCCAACAGAGACAACTGTCACTGTTCCAGGTGTGTATTATTTTAACTGTATTTGCATCTTAAAAATATCCATATGTAGTGTCCATCGGAACTGTTCTCATTGATGTAAATCAGATACTGGTGCACAATGTCATAGTCAAGTTTTTTATTTATCTTACTGTGAATAATAATGAAATGTTTAATATTCTATATAGTGTCAGAGGCACTTCCAATTTCTCCTGAGACGTCTGCAGAGCCCATTCAACCGCCGCTGCAACCGCCAAGAGCTCAAAGTAAGTATTTGAATGTTCTTGATTTGGCTGTGTGCGTGTCAAAGAGATAGAATCAAGTCAACACACAATCTTAATAATTTGCTATGTCTTTCTTCTTGCCTGACCAGGTCAGCCATTACCCAGGCCATTAGCTGTCCCCAGCTGTCCTCCTCCACAGCTTCCTGGCTATGACCATGATGTCAGTCAGTGGAACTGTTCACAGCAGCAGAGGATCTGGATGAAGACAGAGCTGGAATCCCTGGGTCTCTGGCCAGGCTCCATTCCTGTGCGCAACCCCATGAAGATGCTGTCACTGTGGCGTCTCCCTCCCCAGCCAGAATTAATTGACAGTATCTCTGATCTTCCATCCCCAAAGTACTTTCATCTCCATCCCTTTTTCATATGGAAGCCAGAGAATGACAACTTGATGGCGAGGCTGAGGAACAACGACACTCTGCCATGTATTGAAGGTTGTGCTCAGCCTCAAGTTACCTCTGTAGGTGTTGGTAGGCCTCGTGTGATTGTTGGCATCACTGGACAGTACTACCTGTTGTCATCCAGGCTGTGCTGCAAAGTTTGCCGGAAGAGGTGGTATGCTGACAACCCACTGTGGCTGGAAAAGCTTCCAAAGAGGTTCACAAACCTGTTGCCAGCAATACTGACCTACAAAAAGGCCATCTGTAAATCGGTCATGGACGAGCTCAGACGCACAGGTAACTCACCCACCGACATGACAAAGCAGATCATGGAGATGATGCACCTGAAATACGAACGTGCTCACCTGGCCTACCTCCTCAGCTGCCAAAACACCATGGATGGCGAGGCAGGGAGGTATGACCAAAGAACCATCACTCAGTTCATAAGACAGGAAACCAAGCCAGCTCCCTTCGGGGACTACGGGGATTCAGATGGCTGGAACGGGATCTCTGTGTCTGCACACTACCTGACTGACTGCCTGCTGCATGAGTATCAACACCAGGAAGATGCCATCAAAAACTTTCTGCAGGGCACCTTTGGACAGGCGTTCCGCTCAGACCACACACGGAAAGTTGCCAGAAAAGTCACCTTTTCATCCGGGACCATGTCATCGTATGCGGTCATGAATGAGAACTGGATGATCCTTTCATGGGTGATGGTGCAGTCTGAGACAGAGAAGTCCCTCAAGCCCCTGTACGAGGGACTAGCACACCGCTACAGCACTGCAGGCCTAGAGAAGGCACAATACCAGTGGGTAGACAGGTACGTTATCATCAATATTTTTTTCTATTATTGGTGACATGAACAGCTCATAATCACAACTTACATTGCTTTTCATATTTCATATTTCCAGTTTGATGAAAGAAAATCCCTTTGCATTCATTTAGCTCATAGGAATAATTATATTGTCATGAGTGAATACACTGGACTGCACATAGTGATTGATATGACTGCTTTAACATTCATGGCTATATTTGTCTCCATTCTTTCTTTCAGGGATTGCTGTGCAGCATTTAAGGTGGCAGAATCTTGTGCAGGAGAGCATCTGAACTGGGATGCTTGGAGGACAACTGATGCCATTGTTGCTGAGGCCACTACTGGTAACCTGCTGAACGTCTGTGCATCACGATCAGACTTCAATACAAACATGACCATCAAGCTGGACTTGTTCCACTGTCTGAGGCGGTTTCTCCGGGAGTGTGTGTCAGAGCACCATCCTCTGTACAGCTCTTTTGCCCAGTTTCTGTCTGCAGCCTTTTCTGTGGTGGACCAGGAAGACCTGCAGAGGCTTAAAGACGCCTATGCCTTCTGTGGAATTCAGCCTGCCAACCCAACAAAGCCACACACTCGCGAGCACTGCAGGACCAGAATTCCACTGCCTGAGGAGCTCATCAAGAGAGTCGAGGGAGTTTTCCAGCACTTTCACCTCACGTGTGATCCAAATGGTGCTCCTCTCTTCAAGCCCTCTATGCAGAAGACATGGCGGATTCAGCGTGTGCACATCCTGCGAGGGTGCCTGAGTGATCCTGAGGTGGAGGGTGGGATCTTGTACAGGCATGGAGGAACAGTGCAGCTGAATCATGTGAAGGGTGAAGGGGCTAGAGTTCCTGTTTGGATCCCCATCAGAGGCACATCCCAGCAGGAGGGATACCATTTCCACCAGGCTCAGTGGGTCACTGGAACACGTGTCTCCACAGAGCTGTTTCAGGCACAGGGGATGACAGGGGTGGCGCGATGGAATTACCAGCGTCTGGTGGACTTGAAGCAGCCGGGTGTTCACCTCCCAGCTGTCTTTGATCCAGCGTTGATGGCAGAGCTCAATGCAGTCTCTGAACGGGTGTTGGGGCACGTGAAATATCCTGCTTTTCAACTCTCTAACAGAGACACTGGAGAGAAGTTTGGCCTTGAGTATGTTGAGCCTGGTTGCCGCCCAGTTCCTCTAGACTGGGACAAGCACAGGAGCAAGACCGACTCTACCACAGACCGGAATCCACCTCCGCAAAGCGGCCAGCTCACTGCCCAGTCTGAGCCTCTTCAGTCATCCTCCATGGCACCACTGAAGCTGTTTCAGTTTGCTGCATGCCCTCCTGCTGACTTGGCTATAAAACCAGAAGTGACTCCAAGTGCAACTCCCGAGCCTCAGACAGAGCCAGGTAAACATTTGACAGACAGACAAAGTACTTGACAAAACTTCAGCATCAGTAACTGGATTTTCATCCTATTTATTTAGTAAATACCCTAATAGATGTGTTGCATCTTTCTTTTCTTAGAGATGAGACAATATGAGGGCCTTATTTGATGTGTTAATGAATCTACTTTTACATAAACATACCAGTCAGCCATGAGCCATTATCTAAAAAATCTGACAAAGTATAAAATGTTTTCACCCATGCGAGTGTATGAATTGGGGTTTTCCCCCTTCTGTGTGCCAGAATGATTTATTGTACTCCGTCTTTTATTTTTATAGAAACCACATCTCCGCCGTCTCTGCCCCTGCTGTCCTCCCCAACTGGAGCTCGCACTGGACCTGTGAAGACTGGTGGGAGGGTATTTGTGTTGGACCACAAGCGTTGGCCAGCCCCTATGAAGCAGGTTATTGACAACCTGCTGAACAAACACCGTGGGCAGAAGGACATGCTCAAGCTTGTGGACCAGGACTATGCTGCTCTAGTTCACAACACCTGTACAGACCCAAACAGCATGCTCCACCCAACTACCAAACTACATATTTCACAGTACATAAAGCACCTCAGTAAATTATTAAACACCAGCTCCTCTTTAAACACCAGCCCCGAAAAACTGCAAGAGAGGCAGGAACTCTGGCACTCTCTGTCAGAGGGCAGTGAGACTACCACTGTGCCGGTTGTTACCATGCCTGTTGCAGTTTTTAACCCACCTCCACCTGTTCAGACCCTTGCCACACCTCTAACGCAAGCATCAATTGAGAAAATTGTTCATAACATAATGGAAAAGCAACAGCAGCACCAACACCAGCCTCAGCAACAACAACCACAGCAAAAGAAGGCACACACAAAAACATGTCTTTCCTGTGGCCAGCCAAAGTCGAGGTATGAGAATGATGGTTCTTCCATCCACTTCTTCTTCCAGCAAGGTCCTGTCAGATATTTCTACTGCTCCACTAAAGTTTTCAAGGCTTATGGTGCTGAAGGTCTGACAAACCCCAAAATGCCCTTTCAAGACTTTGCAGCTACAAAGTTCTTCCAGCAGGAACTGGACGCCACAAAAAAAAGGGTGGAGGAGCGAGGACAGCAGAAGAGGAAAAGGACTGACTCCCCGCAGACAGGTCGCAAGTGTCGGTTCTGTAAGATGGAACTGAAACAGGGCCCAAACAATCCTCATATTCACACTGGATTCCCTGGAATAGCAGGGAAGTACATTTACTGCCCTGCTAAAGTCTTTTCCCTCTACAAAGATCAGGGCATGGAGAAGGAGATGACCTGGAAGGAGTTCCAGGTGTCTGCTTTTTATGAGAGAGAAAAAAAGAGATGGGAAGTTGAAAGGGGAAAATGAGAGACAGCGAGGGGGAGTGTTTTACCATGTGATCACGTCTGTCCGGGTTAAATTGATCACTATAAGCAGATTATTTAAACAGCATTTGCATAGGAATGATTCTGTCCCAAGCTTTTTGATCCATATTTTATTTATTTGTTTTTACCTTTATTTTATTCAGGGGGAGGTTCACTGAGGGCAATGCTCTCTTTTTCAGGAACGCCCTGATCACATTCACACAGTTACACATTCACACCTGGAAGCTGCCCAGTACAACCACAGTCTGATCTGCTGGTCACTGAGCAACTCCACTGGAGCAGTTGGGGGGGCCTTGCTCAAGGGCACCTCAGTGGTGGTAATGAGGGAGGGCCACCACTGCCCCATATAAGCGGTTTATCAATGTAACCGTGATCACTGTAACCGGTTTCCACTGTATATACTGTATATTTTGCTCATGTAAATAATTATTACATTTATTATATACAATATTATATTTACTTTACCTTACATTTTTGTGTGATATATGTGTGACCTTGCAATATGGGCTCTGTTGAATATTTACTGTTACAGTTGTGGTTAATAAATACATTTCATTCACTAATGTCTACATGTCTCATTAATAAATTAATAATTTATAGTGAACAGTAAAGTCTCTAATTGAAGTAATTAAGTAATTGCAATTTAAATGTTACACATAGGAAGAAAACTCTGTAATATAATTGGTTAATAGCTTTAAGTAAGTCAAGAACTTGATATAACCAGACTAGTCTAATCTAATGATAATCAGAAGAAGTAAATAACAAACTAAGACTCACATTTCTTGATTCCCAAATAGCTCATTATCTTTGATAATGTATCACAGACTTTGTACCAAGTGGGATTCAAACCAGCTCCAGATAATCATTCTTAAATATTCAGGAGAAAACTGCTGGACCAGAGCTGCGTTTTCAGCACCTTGGACAGCGTTAATAAGTCTGCAATTTCATTGGCTGTCAGTGTATGCCACCTAAACGCGACTTGCCTAATGATAATCAGAAGAAGTAAATAACAAACTAAGGCTCACATTTCTTGATTCCCAAATAGCTCATTATCTTTGACAATGTATCACAGACTTTGTACCAAGTGGGATTCGAACCTACTCCAGATAATTATTCTGAAATATTCAGGAGAAAACTGCTGGACCAGAGCGGCGTTTTCAGCACCCTGGACAGCGTTAATAAGTCTGCAATTTCATTGGCTGTCAGTGTATGCCACCTATACGCGACTTGCCCGCTCTACCGGGTGAGCTATAACACTCAGTGAGCTGTTTATCGGCGCGCCACTATTTAAATAAAGAACACCACTCGTGTATGCATGTGTACGAAGAGTGAAACAGAAAACTTAATTTGCGAAACAGCTGAAAGCAGTAACTCTGCAACTGCTTCCAAGAGGAGAATAAGCAAAGCTACTCACCCAAACGCCAACTTACGCAAAAACGCCAAACAGGCTATGGGGTAATCAGCCGCAGGTGATATCATTTATCTTACCTGCAACAAACAGAGAGTTACATACAGAACTCATGGGAAAAACCACAGAAATCCTCAGGGACACAAGGCACCTGCACACTAAAGTGACGGATTATTGGCTTCCCGACATACTTAACGGTCTCCGATGAGGCGAGAAAGGCAAAGAGGAAGAGGCATGGTTTTTCCGGTTGCTTTATAACCTACGGCCAGCCTCTTAAGGTCAGTCAAATGACTTTGTTGATATTATGGTCTCGCAGATAGGAAGAAGAATGGCTTCATTCAAGGTGAAGACCGTGGTGACGGTCAGAGTGAGGTCAAAATAGATCAACACTCATACTAACACTCATACTAACACTCACACTCATACTAACACTCACACTCATACTAATACTCACACTCATACTAACACTCACACTCATACTAACACTCACACCAACACTCATACTAACACTCATACTAACACTCATACTCATACTCACACTCACACTCATACTAACACTCATACTCACACTCATACAACTGAATGCAACATTTTTAATCATTAGCTCCGTGTTAAAATAGTTCCATCTGTGATAAATGTTTGTCATTTTTGATGGGACCAATGTCTCTTGTTTCCACATATTCTATAAATTCACTACCAGCAGACCTAAAAGGTGGTTAAACTACACTCTTTGTATGGGTTTACCCTCCACTACATCCCTGATTGGGTGAGCTTCCTTTTAAAACACTGGTTACCAGGGGAAAGACATATTTCCCAGCATCTATCTGCAAAGACGAGGAGCATAGCGGGTCACAGCCAGCACTCTGATGGAGGCAGGAAACTAAAGCTGTTTCTAGAATGTATGTTGATGCTGATCCCTGGTCTTTGGAAGTCTACAGGTTTGAGCAGAGACCTGAGCTTTTCACAGCTGATGAGAACAATTAATCATTGATGGGACTCATCAATGTAAAGATGTGATGAAATTGAAATCCTTTTAATGGCACATTCCCTCAACATCCAGTGGGGGTTTTTTTTCCGCTTGGGTGGTCAAATCAATGAAAATTGCACCTGTTAATTTACTATTGTTAGATGCAGAGAAAATATTGTTTTAACAAAGAAGTAGTTATGGAATGATTTGATCGAAAGACAAATTTAAAAGGTGATAAGATATTGTACTTATTGAGATAATAGGACAATGAGTTTTTCAAATACTTTTTTGCAGTAGAACAAGTTATTGAAATTGGTCTATAAGTATAAGGTTGTGCAAGGGAGTGATTGGTGAACATCTCTGTATGGCAGGTACTTCAGGAGAACAGAGGGCTGTGGTATATTGTCCATTTCTGTCCGTCTCCAGCGGTGTTACTACGTCTGCTCTGCCTGTGTCCGTCTCCAGCGGTGTTACTATGTCTGCTCCGCCTGTGTCCGTCTCCAGCGGTGTTACTACGTCTGCTCTGCCTGTGTGCATCTCCAGCGGCTGGTTTAACTATGGAGATGGGAGTGACGGCTAGCTTGCCCGCAGTACCCAACGTTAATTTCTTGTCCTTCACCTCGCAAACAAAAACCCTAGGGACCCATCCAGATGGAAAGTCCAGATAACTGTGACGTTACACTTTCATCTTGGCGACAGTATAAGGGATGGAGTCTCCACACGATATAACGTTATGTAGCTAAACATCACCATCAAGTACAGCTGAGTACAGTCGGAGCTGAGACACCTTTTCAACTAGCAAGCTATGCTAGCTAACGCTGTCTGGTTATCAACTCCTTGATCATAACAGAATATAGTCATTTTCATCACTGCTCATTTTAGAAAGGCCACCGCAAGAAAACATCTTCTTTGTTTAGATTATCAAACCGACAATGGATCATAGATGTTTGTTACTTGCTGTCAGTGATAGCTGATGTAGCTAGCATGCTAGCGAGCTAACAAGCCTACATTTTCCCAGTATCAGACAGAATTGCACAGTGAAAGCGAGGCTTATGGGAAACCAATCTAAACGCAGATTACACAAACAAAGAAGAGGTTTTGTTGCGGTGAGGTTCCTTAAATGAGCAGTGGTTAAAGTTATTAGATGCTGTTGTGACCGAGGAGTTGATAAGCTAGCCTGCTAGATGGCTGAAAAGTTGTCTACTTCCACTTAAATGATTAAAATGCCGTAGCAGGTACTTGCAGTCTGTATACATATCTTTGTTCTTCCTTGTTTGAGATGTGATCTAAACACTTGCTGATAGTAAAAAATAAAGATTTGACAGCCATGTGCTCTTCCTGGGGGCTTGTTTTTGCCCTCCAGGCTCTGCGCCAGTCAGGTGACTGAAAACTATTAATACTCTATATATTAAAATGGCTTTTTGGTTCATAGGTGGTTATAGTGTAAACGACCAGAAAAAGAAGGTATACCCCATATACCTGTGTATACCCTCCACTACAACACTGAAAGAGGGTACATGAGACTGTGGGACGATAATTAGAGACATCTGGTTTCACACTACTCAGCCTCCCTGGTAAAGTCTACTCCAAGGTGCTGGGAAGGAGGGTTCAGCCGATAGTCGAACCTCGGATCGAAGAGGAACAATGCGAATTCCGTCCTGGCCGTGGAACAACGGACCAGCTCTTCACTCTCGCAAGGATCCTGGAGGGGGCCTGGGAGTATGCCTATCCAGTCTACATGTGTTTTGTGGACTTGGAGAAGGTGTATGACCGGGTCCCCCAGGAGATACTGTGGGGGGTGCTGCGGGAGTATGGGGTGAGGGGGGCACTTCTCAGGGCCATCCAATCCCTGTACGACCAAAGCGAGAGCTGTGTTCGGGTTCTCGGCAACAAGTCGGACTCGTTTCCGGTGGGGGTTGGCCTCCGCCAGGGCTGCGCTTTGTCACCAATCCTGTTCGTGATATTCAAGGACAGGATATCGAGGCGTAGTCGGGGGGAGGAGGGTCTGCAGTTCGGTGTGCTGAAGATCTCATCGCTGCTTTTTGCAGATAATGTGGTCTTGTTGGCATCATCGGTCTGTGACCTCCAGCACTCACTGGATCGGTTCGCAGCCGAGTGTGAAGCGGCCGGGATGAGAATCAGTACCTCTAAATCTGAGGCCATGGATCTCAGCAGGAAACCGATGGATTTCCTACTCCGGGTAGGGAATGAGTCCTTACCCCAAGTGAAGGAGTTCAAGTACCTAGGGGTCTTGTTCGCGAGTGAGGGGACAATGGAACGTGAGATTGGCCGGAGAATCGGAGCAGCGGGGGCGGTATTGCATTCGCTTTACCGCACCGTTGTGACGAAAAGAGAGCTGAGCCGGAAGGCAAAGCTCTCGATCTACCGGTCAATCTTCGTTCCTACTCTCACCTATGGTCATGAGGGCTGGGTCATGACCGAAAGAACAAGATCGCGGGTACAAGCGGCCGAAATGGGTTTCCTCAGGAGGGTGGCTGGCGTCTCCCTTAGAGATAGGGTGAGAAGCTCAGTCCTCTGTGAGGGACTCGGAGTAGAGCCGCTGCTTCTTTGCGTCGAAAGGAGCCAGTTGAGGTGGTACGGGCACACTTAAACGGATATATTTTTTGTCTAAAATACGTTCTTCTGCCGTCCTCGTCCTCAGCACTGTGTTGCTCTGCTCCGGTGTCGGTACTACTGTCTGTTTCTCTGAGCCAGGGGCACACCGACTGTCATCTACTGTAGTAATACATCTACGATGGATAAGAACCTCATACAACCCCACTGAGAAACACCCCAACTATCCCTTTAACTGATTAAGTAATGTTTTTATCACATACATTAATTATAGTTTTGTTTTTATTCCAAAGTTGTTCCAAAGATTCTTTATAATAAAAATCTGATTTGGCATTTCTGGTCATAGTTTTGCTCACATTTCTCAACTGTCTGTACTCCTTCCAGTCAGCAGGATCATTGGATTTCCAAATGTGGCCCATGAGTGCATTATCTCTCTGCCTGAAGATGCTTATAAGACCAGAAATGATCCAGGGAAGAGGTCTACCCTTGACTTTGGTCGTTTTAAAGGGAGCATGTTTATCTATAACTTCAGTGAATTCAGAATATAAAAAGTCCCACATATCCTGCACATTTGGTCCCAATTAATTGAAATTAAGTCATTGATAAATTGATCTATATTTTCTTATATTGCCTAATTCTAATTAATTTGGGTGGCAGTTTGGGTAGTTTAATTTTCCAAATAGAGTATAGCATGATCAGTGAGGCACTCAGACATAACCCCTGCTTTTAAACATCTATTAGGGTATGAGACTAGCATCCAGGTGTAACACGAGTGGGTTCACTAATTAACTGAGTTAGGTCCGGATTAGTGATGTGTCGGTTGCGAACGAGCCGGCTCTTTTAAGTGAACGATAAGAGCCGGCTCCCATCCGAGAGACGTTTTTTAATTTTGTTTTATTAATTCAAGGCAGAATGATAGGACGATCTTCTCCGCCGCACGGGCACTCCATGCACTGACTGTGACTGAATGTTGTGTTAATGAAGTCCGTGCGACCAATCAGGTGATGACAGACAAAGATCATACCATCAAGCAGGGTGGGGCGGGGGTGCGCGGCGCGCTGACGGTCTACAGGTACAGAGCAGGAGGGAGAGGAGGAGAGAAAGAGAGAGGAGTGCGGTGCGCGAATAGCAGACAAGATGAGTGACAGTCGGAAACGAAGCAGCATGTAAAATTATGGTATTCTGGAAGTTATAAGGTTTAGTATAATTATATTGAATAATTTAAGTGATATATGTGCACACATACTAATCATAGGTCAAAACAGCGCTAAATTTGGCTGAATTATAAAAGACAGAAGTGGTAAAACGAAGAGCCGTTTGGGAGTCGAAAGAGACGGCTCTTCTTGGTGAGCTGAGCCAAATGATCTGGCTCACTAAAAAGAGCATCAGCATCAGTTTCACCTGTACACATATCTATGTATATAATGCATAAACACTGCAAATAAATCACCATTTAGTATTATTGGTAGGTAAGTTCTAATATCAGTCCCTACCATCCCCAAGAACTGAAGAGCAACATCTTATTGTTTGGTAGTACATATTTTATACACTGTATGTTCATACTTACATTCACTCCCATATTCACCAGTTATCTGTAATCCTCAGTGACACTGATTCCAGCTGAGACTTTCCTACAGGACTATCACCAGTTCACTGCACTACTTCCAAACGTCCACTAGATGTCACCCTTAGTTTGAACTCAAACTGCTGAAGACATCATTGAGATGATCGGAATCATAATCACAGCATCAGGTATTTCTCATCAGTGGATCACGGTTTTGGATTTAAAATTCCTAAATAATCATCATTCAGCTGTTAAAAGACCAATATGTAATATATTTACTGTAATAAATCATAAAATGACCATGCTATGTCATCTGAGATTAAGTGCCAGTTTGTTAAATTAAAATACTGGCTCCTCTGACAACAATGCTACAGCTAGTATGTTCTTTTGTGAAATTTCCATTCCGGTCCTGAACGTCTGTTTTTGTTTTGGACGGTGTGATCCCGTCCGCTGTCAACAAACAAACTGGCACATAAACACAGCCTTCTGCAGCCATGGAAGCAAGCTAACAAACTGGATCAACTGAGATAACATCACATTATATTCTGCCTAACTAGTGCCGTGCACAGACATTTTGGGGGTCAGGTGCTCAAGCAAAATAAAAAAAGTCACCCCTCTCATAATTATTAATAAAAAAAAGATACATAGCCTACAGTAGCACATATTTTACTAACTTATGCATTTATTAATTTCATGATCCATACACAATCATGCAGATGTTTATTACTCAACAGATGATGGATGTGATCTCAGACCAGCAGAGCGATACAAGTAAACATGACAAACATCGGGGCTTTGCCTGGACCTCTCTAGGGGCGTCCAGGGGGGATGAAGGCTCTATTTTGAGGTTGTGTATCAAAGGTAACCCGCAAAGAGATTCATGGAGCCATGAGAAGCGCTGTAGTTTAAGCATGGCGGGTCACCTGGTTGTTGTCACGGCTGTACAACCATCAGAACAGACTATTCTGCAGTGATTTAAAGCTACTACAAGGAACTTTAATTTTTTGTTGATTTTGGCGGTCCATGTGAACAATACGGCCTGGGCCTCCAGCAGCGTGGTGTCGGTGTTGGCTCCCAGCGGGGCGAAGCTCTGCTGTTGACCGGAAGAGAAACCGCTGCTGCCGGGCATCGAGTTCTCCACCTACCGCCGGAGCTAAGACTGTGAATGTCTACAGCAGTGGGTTTCTGCTGTTTATATTATCGCCTATGTTTGTCTTTAGGCTACGTGTAGAAGAGAATTAGGGTCCGATACTGTGCTCATGTACTTATTCTCGTACTCGCAAAATGGCTCCGATACAACGGCACCAATACCACTTTACGGCAGCGTGACGTTAACCTCTCGTCACCATCTTTCAGGTCCTCACGCTCCACCTCCCCGACGGTGAGATGGGTTGGTGGTGTGCCCGACCCCGCTGGGCCAGGATCCTACCTCAGCCGGCACGCACCGGCCCTCACTTTCATTGCGCCACGGGGTTTTGCTTGCACCCTCTGACTCGCGCGTGCGTTAGACTCCTTGGTCCGTGTTTCAAGACGAGTTGGGTGGGTTGCCGACATCGCAAGGACCTCTGGCGCCTTTTATGTGGGCCGAGCCCCGCCCTGGCAGCGCAACGCAGTTGGGGCACACTGAAGACAGTCCGCCCCAGTCAACACTTGCACCGAGATCAGGAGGTCCCGTCCCTCCCCGGCAGGGAGAGAGGGCACAGCGAGGTCCGGGCGGGGAGTGCTGTAAAGCTGCGGCCGTGCGCCACCTTCGCCCAGAGCCTTTCCATGCCGACCTAGAGCCGGTCGCGGCGCACCGCCTCGTGTGCGGGACTCCCCAGCCTGCCGTGTGTCGCTCACACCCTCCAGCTGGCTGTATCGGTTTATCCCTAAAGAGAATGTAACGTTTTAGAGTAGCCTACATATGTAAAGTACTTTAAAGTCAATCAGACACAGTCATAATTACAATACAGCAACAGTATTTAATGCAGTATTATTATTAGTATTAATAAAAACGTGATAAAGTTTTGTACAAAATGAGAACATTAATCCTGGCAATGAGATGATAAAACAAGACCACAAAAAACAGTGAATTATTTGACAGCTTTAGTTATTTTTCACAATATAACCGCAGCTGCTCGCTCTAGCCGAAGCATCAAGCACCGGGATGCAGCGCCCCCCAGCTGCCACTTTGAGCAATCACTGACCTCTCCTTGAAGCCACAGCAGCCAATCCACCAGAGGCGACCTACTTTCAGCAATCGCAGCAGCTTGCTCTAGCCGAGGCATCCGGCCCCGGGATACCAGTGCCCCCAGCTGCCACTTTGAGCAATCACATCACATCAGCTAGCCTTAACAGGGGAACCTGGCACCGGGATGCTCGTGGCCCCCACTGCATATTTCCAGCTTGCTGTAGCCAGAGGAGGAGGATAAGATGAGAAAAAGAAAAAAGAAAAAACCTGCACCAAACGCCAACTTCTCTCCATCCTGGGCCACCTTAACTTCGCCCTACATAGGAATATCTAGTGAATGTACAGTGGACGTTTGTTCAGAAATAACTGCTGCAGCTCCTCCAGACCAACAGAGTCCCTTTAAACATTCAAACAAAAACAGTTTAAGAGAAATCACATAAAAGTGTGGAATATTGTGCCACTAAACATTGTATAGCAAAACATTGTATCGGACACAGGACTAGTGAAGAATCACATTTCTAGCAAGAAAGGCGCCAAGTCATCAAGACTGAGAGTCCGTCGCTTCAGGCCTCCCTCCAATGCCACTCCCCCAAAATTATTATTACAAACATAAACATATAATAATGAACGTGAAGGGCGAACAGGGCTATTGTTATACTCACAGCTGTCAAGCTGCATGTGGAAGACTCCGCAATGAGTGCACAGGCAGAGTGCAGGCAAGTAGCCCGTCCAATCATTTAATTTGGGTCGAATGAAATGATAGGAGTTTATTACAGTCCTGCGACAGCCACAGTTACCTTTTTTGTCAGAGCATTGATTTATTTATTACTGTTGGGATGTAAAGGAAATTTAAACTAATATGACAAAAAAAATCTAAAATCTTTAGTAACCCTACCTTTAAATGCACAATATATGTTTTTAGATTGACAAATCCTGGTGTGGAGTGGTTCATCCTGTGACACTATATAATTTGGTGACATTCAAAATTGTGACAATAAAAAGGCTTTATTAGTGATAAATCATAAAAATCTCAATGGAACACATTGAAAATAGTATCAGCTGATTAAAAATAATTATACAAAATGTAATGAATTTGACAATTTTCGACACTAATAAAACAAATTGGGGAACACATTCAGAATCCAATACATAATCTAAAAGACCACACATATTTTTGGAAATCTAAAAGTAAGAACAACACAATTCAATACAATAATGTTCATGCCTAATATTTGAAGTTAAAAAAAAGTCTTATGCTGTATGCCAGCCACCCGCGTGTGATGAGAGCAGAATCCTGTGTGTTCTGTTGGCACATGTCTGGATATTGTTTTGATGCAGGGATAGAGAACAGTAACCCTATAATGACTGGATTAAACCTCCTCAACTCTGGCAGCTCCCCAACCAGCACAGAGTACACTCTGTCCTAAAGTCTTCACTGGTTTTAAAATCCAAAGTTACTGGAAAGTCAGCATGTATTTTGTTCCTGGATCAGTCTTTACTCAAAGTCTCCACATTAAACACCTCACCAAGAGAGCCAGATTCTGTTCATCAACAATCAGAATAATGTGTAGCCTCAGTAATATGATCTCCATTACTGAAAGCACTCCACTCCAGCTTACACCAGGTAAATACTACAACCAGCTGGAGCCTATGACAGGATATATGGGAAGGAAACAGGACACTCCACGAACAAGTCACTAGTCTATCATAGGGCTACAAACACATCTGTAACGTCTGTATTTACACTGTATGAACACTGTAATGTTTGCTGTTTAAACTAAATTATATTTCTCCAACTGACAGGTACAGAGAGTATTTCAACAAAGATGTCAAAGTCTAAAGATGATCACCAGGAACTATATCCCTGGATTTAAATCCTTTCTATGAGGTTGTCTTAAACTGTGAAGTTATTATTCCTACAGCATGTGAAGGCAGAGTACAGACTACATGCAGAGCATTAGTCTACACGTGCAGGCCGGTTACCCAATCTGTAGAACAACAGGTCTGCCATGTGAGCTGCCTCAGTGCTGTGTTGACTGGCCCGCAGGCAACCAATGAGAAAAATCCTGCGAGGCCGGTCTACATGCAGCCAATCAGAAAATTCTCCACTCAGATCAGTGGGTGTGGCTCGGGAGCTGGAGCTGCCCTAACTTGGATATGAGTAGGACCTCCTCTGTCTGTCTGTCTGTCTGTCTGTCTGTCTGTCTCTTCCTCTGACTTTATATGTGAATCTAAACAGAATTCAAGCATAGAAAAAGGAAATGACAAGGTGATGGCACTTTAAAAACAATGTTTCAGCTACCTATAACACATCTCTCATTGTTATAGGCTACCTAATCATCTATCATACTGAATTAATAATAACAAGTCTATCATGTATTATATGTATTATGTAAATACGTTTGGTAAATACTAGATGCTAAATTCTGACCTGATACTGTGATGCTGAATGATTATTTCCCATTCTAGTGCTGGAGTTGTGTAATAAACCCAACAACCAACACTGAGTTTTACATGGTTTTTCACCATAATTGAATACAGTGTCATTAGTGTTAGGGACAATGTGTGTGTGAATGCTGTGGATTATAAACGCTGTAACAACACACAAGATATACCTGTCTCATCTCAATCAAAACTGGTCTGGCCAACAGCACATCGATTTCCATTCATAGGAATGGGGGTCAGTTGTTTTTGTAAACACAATCTCATATGAAAAGCAGAGAGCCGTTTTTTGCCACATGTCTACTTATTTACAATAGGCTACAAAAGGAATTTGTGGCACAGTTGAAGACGCGGACGTTGTTTTTTTCAATTCTTGCACTATAGACGACACTTGCTTACTGCTCAGTAACTCCTGTTTCCATTACAATATGACAATATGTGCAAAACCACACACTTGTTGTATTAATCTGAGCTCAGGCATGGTCCAAACGTGCATATGCATCCTGTGGGCCTGTATAGGTTTCATTCTTCTGTGATCAGTCTGTGATCACTCATGTAAGGCTGGGTGTGTGTCTGGCGCTGTTTATGTATGTGTTGCCATATTATGCTTTACATACTGTAGCTATTATTACACGGCTGTGTTGAATACTCGATTCTGAATCACGGCGTTCTGCAGTCTGTAATTTCTCTATAACAGACTGTTGCTATGTATAACAGACCGTTGCTACGTATAACAGACCGTTGCTACGTATAACAGACCGTTGCTATGTATAACAGACCATTGCTATGGGCGCAGCTCTGCTGTCGGACTATGGCGTACCGTTTTTGTGTTGAAATATTGATTTATTCAGTAAGTAGCCGTGCAATAAGCGGGATAATGTACAGCGAGCCGGTCATTGTTGTGAAAGAATCCCCTTCAGGGTGATGCATTATTCTTTACAATGGATAACATTAATATTTTATTATGCCTGGATAATTAAACAATCAGTCACAAATACAACCTGCTTGTATTAACTTGGTAGCCTATTAATGTTTTTTCATTAATTCGTTGGCATTGTACTGCTGAAGCCAACAGCCTCAATGTGTAAAATACAACGTATAATCCACCGAGCAGTAAATTCCTGATGCATTGTGTTAAGCTTTAGCAGCCATGATGTTAGGCATTGATGTATTCTAATGTGCAGTGGCCCAACTCTTCTTCAATAACCGTGAATCATGTGGTCACAACAGATCCAGGTGACCTCGTTCATGGTGCTGTTCATGGTGTTGTTCAATGGTTCTGTTAATGGTGCTGTGCTATGCTGTTCATGGTGCTGTTCATGGTGTTGTTCATGGTGCTGTACATGGTGCTGTTCATGGTGTTGTTCATGGTGTTGTTCAATGGTGCTGTTAATGGTGCTGTGCTGTGCTGTTAATGGTGCTGTACATGGTGCTGTTCATGGTGCTGTGTTGTGCTGTGCTGTTCTGCCTGTAGTTGCTAGGGGAAGTGACGTCAGCAGCGAGCAGCAGCTTTGACGGTGGAAGAAAAGATCCGCCAGTGGAGTGAAGCTGCGTTCGATTAGGAGTTAAGTCTATCAGCTAAATCCGTCTCCATCCGTCTGTTTTGGGGCAATAATGACCCCCAAAATACGGAGAACATAAACTAGGCGCTTCACACTATCGGACGACATCGATATTATCGGCCTGCGTTCCTGGCAAAGATAGAAAAGGGATGGTGAAATGTTCGTTGTTCCAGGAGGAAGTGGGACTGTGGGGGGGGCGGGGGAATGTGAACTAAGGAGGTTGTAAAGCAGTCAAGAGAGCTGGAATCTGCCGAGGGACGTAAACAAGAGGTCCAAAGCTGAACATTACGGATCCGCAGCGTTAAACTAGCAGGTAGAGACACGAAGCAACACACGGTAAAACTAACGGCTGCTAACGGCGACATGGAGCTGAGAGTGGGGAACAGATACAGACTGGGCAGGAAGATCGGAAGTGGATCTTTCGGGGACATCTATTTAGGTGAGTACAGTTTGTCTTCAACTTGTCCTCACTTTCACCAACCAAATGTCCCCCGTTATGACCTCTTCTGGATTATTATGTTACTGTTAAAACATGTATTATTCCAGATAGCATTAGGTTCATATTAACCTCAGTTAGCTAGTTACTGATCCTCAACGTTAACCATTACCTCTGTTGAGCCCAGTTCACTAGCTAGCTACAGGACTGATAGAACAAGGCGATGTGGGTTGAAATAACGTCACCTGGACCGATTTGTGGCATTGCAGGTATGATAGAAAAGACAGGTGAGACAGCTAGCTACTTCAACTGCTGCTGTACAAACATACAGTGGTTACATGACGGTGTGTAACAGTAACAGCTCACTGAGAGCTGAGCTGGTTTAAGCAGATCCAGCCGACATTGCAGTTGTTTTAACGTGACGTTAGCTTCACGGTCTTATGATCAGTCGAGACACTGAGCCATCACCACATCACCGCTGAACCAGCACCACGGAGATCCCGACGTGGCCTGATGTTCTGGCCGCTAACGTTACACCGTCGTCCACTAACGTTCCAGATATGTGAACCCATACAGTAACCTGTATCTGTAGTGGAGGAGACTTAAGCTCCATTTGAAGTGTAACGTTACACTAGCTTGTCTCTCAGCTGTGAGGATGACAGCAGCTAACAACAGACTACTATCAGATCTGCTAAACAGACAGTGTCTCTACCAGAACCCAAACCACCACTTCTTTCAGGTTTCAAGGCTCCTTTTAGTTTCTATCACCCACGGTACTGTATGTATGACAGGGATTCACTTTTGAGTAGTCATGTGACTTTGTTTTTGATCACCTAACCACTGGGCCTACTGGTTTTTGATTAACTAACCACTGGGCCTACTTGTTTTTGATCACCTAACC
This sequence comes from Sebastes umbrosus, assembly GCF_015220745.1. Lineage (NCBI taxonomy): Eukaryota > Metazoa > Chordata > Actinopteri > Perciformes > Sebastidae > Sebastes > Sebastes umbrosus. The sequence continues at coordinate 846,478 of NC_051288.1, forward strand.
ACTGGGCCTACTGGTTTTTGATCAGCTAACCACTGGGTCTACTGGTTTTTGATCAGCTAACCACTGGGCGTACTGGTTTTTGATCACCTAACCACTGGGCATACTGGTTTTTGATCACCTAACCACTGGGCCTACTGTTTTTTCCAGTTGATTAAGGCATCAGTTAGCTCTCAGGCAAATCAGCCTTTGATATGCAGACTTAGGAAAGTTCTCAGAAAATAGTTATTTACAAGCGTTAGTTTAATCTTTCCATGTCATAACTAGATGATGGAGGAGTTGACTTCTTTTATGCTTGGTCACAGAGCCTGTAAAATGGTGTCTAGATGTTGACATGTTTCTGTTTTTGACCTAAACTTGGATTTCTTCAGTTACTGTACTGTAACAGAACCAAGAACTTGGGCTCTGTCCCTCAAGCCTACCATGTTTGGCATAGGGATGTTAATAATTAACATTAGGAATTTGAACCGATTAATGCTATCGGTTAAACAGTTAAAAGAAATATTTTTTAAAAAATAGCTAAAAAGTTGAGTAAAACTCAGAGGAGTGGCTTGTCACTTAAAGGGAGAATAGCTGGTCCACCTTAACAGCCCACCTTATGGCCAGTTCAGACTACACGATGTCAGCCCGATCATAGACCGACACGGCCGTCGTAGGGTGTCGACTCGGATCGGGAACAATAAAGTGTCGTGTGCGACAATCGATCGTTTTATCTCATGTAGTGTGTCATAGTATACGACAACCGACACCGCATCTGGGACGCCTCACAACGTCCCGATAGAAAGTCTAGCATGTTTAATTTTTTTTTTTGCTTTCTACAACGTGTTCTGTCATGGCTGTGAATTCGACTGGCTGAGCACAGAGGCGCACAGCTGTAAACAGAAGCACATGGATACTTATTATGCCGAATGATATCATCGGACCTTCCCAGAGCAACTGCTGATGGACCTCGAAGTAGGATATTCAATCTAGGTTTTGTCGGCGTCTTTGCGCATGGAGGATCCCGTTGCGCGCCTGTTTTAGCTTCTCCCTGTGATTTATATTTTTATCGTTTTCCCCTGTAGCCTCGTGGGCCCCTTTACTTGGTCAGGCCCGGGGGGCTTCAGCGCCGGGAAGCCCGTATATTAAGACGGCGGTGCCGGGAGAGTGCGTATTGTCGGAACAGGGGACCGACGTGTAGTCTGTCATGTGTCGCGGCCAAGTCACGACAATAATTTATAACTCTCAATCGTCTATTCTGACATAGTGACCATCGTAACCATCAAAAATATCGTGTAGTGTGATCCTGGCATTAGGTGAGTCTGAGCAGGTGTTGCAGACACAGGAACTTGGCTTGGGTCTGAGGAGTTGTAGCATTTATACACCGACAAATAAACTAGGCCAGCACGATAAGAGGAAAATCTGCGATAACATTGTTCAAAATTGCGATGACGATATAACTTGCGATAAATAAAAAAATATTGAAGTGAGCATATTAGCTATACATATATTTAAATATAACGAGGCTAAATGTTGTTTATAGAGCAGCAACCGTAATGTTAATAACAGCAACGTCACCATATAAACTCATTGATATCTCACTGGAAACAATCTAGAATATTAATCAAATAAATCATATTCCTGACATCAAAATACTGAGTGAAGTTTATGAAGACTGAAGAACACAGACATCAGTCCTTTCTCCTGTAAGATACATGACAAACTAAACATGACACATACACTGAAACATGGCTTACTAGAGGGAACTAAAGTCATTCACAACGCAACTAAATAACTTACACGTGTTTACAATTCGCTGTTAGCCGCCGAGCTAACGCGCTGTGTTTGTGTAAACATAACGGCGGTAGATGAGAGACTGCAGATAGAGCAGATTGAAACGCCGCTTTCCTCCATGTTTAACCGTTTCATTGTGTTTTGCTTGTTGAACAAGTGTAATGATAATGTATCTTGGCTTTACACTTGCAAAGTTTTATTGCATGTACTTTCAGTAACGAGCATAGTTGTCATAGTTCACTTGTCTGTCTCCATTGCGGCCTCTCTGATCAGCTGTGTGTGCGTGTGCGTGTGCGTGTGCGTGCGTGTGCGTGCGTGTGCGTGCGTGTGCGTGCGTGTAGCGCGTAGAGCTCCGACACAGAGCAGGAGGGAGAGGATGCAGCTTTAGCCCCGGAGCTCGTTTAATAACGGGTTTTGTTAACCATCCTTAAATATAATGATTTTTCTTATTCATCGCATTTCAGACAGCCTTTTGCGATGTGTTCATATCGCGATGAATATGAAAATACGATTTATGGGTCAACCCTAAAATAAACCGTTCTCACACTGCACTGCTACGTTCACAGCTGTAACACCACCGACAACCCCACACTCACCGCCGCCACACACACAAGGTCTGTCGGTCATACGGGGACAATACACGCAGCGTCCGAACGGTCTGGTGAACTGGGGACTCAGTTGTCTGTTGTGCTCATACACTGCAGCTGGTGATAAATGATGGATTTAACCTGTTTGTGCATCAGCTTATCGTTGCAGCTGAGCGGCTTGTTAGCCACTAAAAATAGCACCGCACTAATCTGGTCAGTTAACGGTTAATAATCGGTTAACGAAGGTCGGTTATCGGTTAGAAACAAAATTCAAAATTAGCATCCCTAGTTTGGCACAGCACATGCACCCAGAAGTTACTAGTACCAAAAAAGAAAAGAAAAAACACTTTGTTTTCTTTAGATAACGTAAGCTGTCAGAATGGATGTGGAAAAGATGGTCCTCAAATACAGACCGACACTGCATCCTGTGTTTAGCTCCGCCCAAGACAATCGTTATTGGTTTAAAGTAATTCAAACTAGCCAGAGCATTTTTTCCCCATACCAGAATGATACTGGGTATTACCAGACCTTTCTATAGTGCTGACCCAGCACTGTGGAGAGAGGTGTGGCAATGCCAGCCTAAACCAGCACCAGACCGGTATACCAAAATGTACCACTAGGTGTCGCACTTGACTCACCAGCCGCTCCCAAGTGGAACATAATGCGACTGATGCCTAATTTATACTTGTGCAGAAAAGCTTGCGCAGAGATGGTTTGTAGAGCTCGCAGAGAGCTGGAGAGATGCGCCATGCATAGGGTCTGAAATTAACTTTATTCACTCCTTGCCACTGTAGCAGCTTTCAGACCCTGGCCGTGCACCTCCTGAAAAACGTGTCTACGTGCCAGGCACGCTGCAATAGTTTGTGAATGGACATCAGAGCCGGGAGGTGGGATTTACAGACAAGTACCTCACATCTGTTACAACAACTGTTACAACAGCTCCTCCTCATCATCCAACTCATAATTGTTTTTCCAGCCATGGAATTGTGTTGGGCCAAATTTTATGCAACTATTGAATCACGTTTATCAAATAAATCAAAGACCACCTGACAAAGGATTTGAAAACCACGGGTCCAAATCAAAAAGATATTTCATGCTACATCCAATCTGCCGCAGTACTATGTATAGCTGTTGTGTGTGAGAGGTGCCTGCACAGCAGCAGGAGTATAAACCAGGCATGAGAGAGAGCCCATGAAGGAGAGTGTAGCACCTCCAGTCCACTATGTGGCAGTAATGGTCCTCTAAGCTTGTTTGCCAACTGCCAATTAACATGAAATAAATGAGTGAAGATGCACCACAATCAGTTATCAGGACAACTGACACATTGTGCATAGTTTTAGTTTTCTTTGAGACTATCTCTGCTATGTCTCGTCTCATCTCCACAAAAAACACACTAACTTTGTAGTAAATAAACACAACGTGCGCCTCTTCCCACCTCTCCTGAAATGTGATGTCCTTCATGTTGCTGGCCTCGGCTCAGCAGTAAATTGAACACGGCCTGTCAGACATTAGGTTCCATCAGTCTGGTTATAAACACACATAATATATTAATCATGTTGTCACATGGCTTATTGCTAATGCAATAGTTCAGGTATATTATATGAACATACACTGCAACAGGAAAAAAACTGGGACACATTTGGAATCTTTACGTTTATAACTGTGAAATGGTCTGTAGTGTGGTACGTCTCACACGTGTGCTTATAGTCTGGAGACCTGCCATGTGTATTAACATTTGTCCTTTTCCAGGCACAGATATTTCCGTGGGTGAAGAAGTTGCGATCAAGTTGGAATGTGTGAAGACCAAACACCCCCAGCTCCACATCGAGAGCAAGATCTACAAGATGATGCAAGGAGGAGGTGAGATATCAGCTTACAATACTGGGATCCTCATTTCTCATTGGACTTCTGTTCTCCATCTCAGACCTAGTGTGCTCAGTTTCCATCTCCTCATCAACCCCTCTCTCTCTGTCCCTAAGATTTATTTACACCTCTTTTCATATAAGTTACGTTATCTTTATTTCTTGCCCCCACCATATCTATATCTGTAGCCTATAGATAAGATATATTTTAATAAAATACAGTTGTACCGACAGGATACAGTAGAGCACAGAGGCCGTTTCCATGCTGCAAGGCAGACAAGCGCTCGTGTCTACCTGTCTTTTCACCCGAGGAGCTCAGTGATCCCGCGGGTCCCAGTGGGACATCAGATGAGTAGGCGGTCCTTAATGTGGCCCAGGACACATTCACTACACACTGCTAAAAGATTGTGGTCACATGTGACCCAGACCACCTCTGAAAGGGGTCTGAAAGACCTGATCTCAATGCATCTTGAGTGTGTTCACACCTGTACTTGAAGCTGTCCACTTGTGATCGGATCACTGAGGACGCATGTTAATACCATGTCTGAACAGGGCCACTGAATCAGCTCATAGCTTTAAATCTATTCAGATCCTGAAGCCACACCCGTGGGTAAAGACACACAACTGGAAATGATGTAATCCTATGTATTAATCCTTACGGTTGTTTAGGGAGTCACTAGAGTGTATCAACAGCTGAGGGTGAAACGAAAGATAGTTTAGGTAGTTGGGTAAACTGTAACTTGAATTTTACCCCTTTTTTCCGTGTAATCTCCCTATTTAAGGCAACCAAAATGAATTGGACAAATTCATATAAATTTCAAATCATAATATAGAGTGGAATGGAATGGTGGCTCGATTGCTAGTACTGTCGCCTAATGCTGTGTTCACACTACGGTCAACACAGCAACAGGCTACTAGCCATCTCCAATGGAAACCGGTGATATGAAGCTGCAAACTGACGCCCAACACTTGTTGCTGCGTGATGCGCTACAAATAAAGTTGAGCTGGTCTCAACTTTTTCTCAGCGCACCAATGACACAGTGAAGCGTCAACCAATCGTGTGTTTTTCAGCCCTAAACGACTCGCCAACAATGTAACAAGGCCGTTTTGATGCTTTTGTCGCTCGTAGTGTGAACATTGCAGTAAAGCGCAGCATGCTTGCCCCCTGCCACCCTGAATAATAGGAGTGGGATAGAAAATAGTAATAGTGTAGACTGCGAAGAAAGAATAGTCACTGGAGTTACACCTCTTCAAATGTGAAATACATCATCAGAAGGAGGTGTTCCCTAGACTACATTTACCATCGTTGTTTACTCTCGTGTCTTTGCAGTGGGCATTCCAACAATAAAGTGGTGTGGAGCAGAAGGTGACTACAATGTGATGGTGATGGAGCTGCTGGGGCCCAGCCTGGAGGATCTCTTCAACTTTTGCTCCCGCAAGTTCAGCCTCAAGACAGTCCTCCTGCTCGCTGATCAGATGGTGAGACTGCCTACCTAATTCACTCTCACACTCACACACACACACACACACACACACACACACACACACACACCCCCACACACCCACACACCTTCTGACCCCTGCATACACACATCCCACATCATCCTCTCAGATTGTATCACACGTTCTTCCACTAATCCAGAGCAGCTAGAAATGAGAGCAGAAAGGGCTTCTGTGTTTATATAGGCACCTCATTGAGACATGTGCAGTTCACTTGCTACTAGTATTTTTAGATCTTTTTCTATTATATCAATTTTGCGAGAAGAAAATTGTGCAGCTCAGACAGCTATAGGTGAATCAGAGTAGATCGATGCATTTTCCATTATTGAGATTTTCCCACAGAAAGTGGTTCCTTGAATGTATTTCAGGGAGTAGCCCGCTCAGAAATCTTTGCATCTGTGGTTGTTCTCTAAATAATGGTAGAAGGACTGCACTTAAATAGAGCTTTTCTACCTTAATGGACAAAGCGCTTTACAGTTGGCCTCTCATTTACACACTCACACACAGATGAGCTTCCATTCAAGGCGTTGGCCTGCCCATCAGGAGCAGTCTGGGGTTCAGTATCTTGCCGTAAGACACTCAAACATGAGGACAGGAGGAGCCAGGGATCGACCCGCCGATCGTCCGATTAGTGGATGATCTGCTCTATCTCCTGAGCCACAGCCGCCCCAAAACCTTAAGCGCTGTTTATTAAAACAAAATGATTGAAACACATCTATAATTATAAAGGCAAATGGTTTGATCTAGGGATTTTTAATAATTAACCAACAATGAGAATTAGACCGATTTTTTTTAATGCAACCAGCTAAACATTTAAAAGAAATATATTTTAAAAAAAAGCTGAGGAGCAGCTTGTCACCAAAATTAGAATAGCTGGTCCACCTTAAGGGTCAGCCCACCTTAAGTGAGTCTAAGTCAGTTTTGTTGCTAACTTTAGGGCTAACCCCCCTCACTTTAATCAGCAGGTCGCTGGTAAGACATGTGAACTTGGCTTGGGTCTGAGGAGGAATGCATGCAGCATCGTGGCTGTCAGCTCTCCTGGGCGAGACGGGTGAACGGGGGACTCCGTTGCCTGTTTTGCACATATACTGCAGCTGGTGATAAATGATGGATTTAAGCTGTTTGTGTGTCGGTTATTGTTGCAGCTGGGCGGCTTGTTAGGCACTTCAACCACAGTACCCCTGCATGCAAAGCACTAATTTTGTCGGTTAACGGTTAATGATCAGTTAATGAGGGTCAGGAAAAACAATCAAAATTAGCATCCCTAGTTTGCTCTGGTTTACATCATGGTCATCAAGTATAGTCTCATTAATCTGCCCTTGTCCTCCCCAAAAATGTGACTTGACTGTGGTGTACAGAAGGAGATGTCAGACAGATGTGAGTGTGCAGCTGTTAAGCCGGTGCTTGCCGAATGCCCTCATATTAACATGCTGTAGTGACCTAATTATTTTGTTCTTCTCCACTACAGATCAGTCGCATTGAGTACATTCACTCCAAGAACTTCATCCATAGAGATGTGAAGCCTGATAACTTCCTGATGGGACTGGGCAAAAAGGGCAACCTGGTCTACATTATCGACTTTGGCCTGGCTAAAAAATATCGTGACGCTCGCACACACCAGCACATCCCCTACCGCGAGAACAAGAACCTGACTGGCACTGCACGCTACGCCTCAATCAACACACATCTGGGGATTGGTAAAAAAAACAAACACACTGAATAAGCCTGTTTGACGTGAACACAATACTGCATTTCTTAAACCGTGACTTTCAAGTTGTATTCTGCAGTAATGTGCAGCAATGACCCTTTTTCTTCTCTTCCTCTACAGAGCAGTCGAGGCGCGATGACCTGGAGTCCTTGGGCTATGTTCTCATGTATTTTAATCTGGGCTCGTTGCCGTGGCAAGGCCTTAAGGCTGCTACTAAGAGGCAGAAGTATGAACGGATCAGTGAGAAGAAAATGTCCACCCCCATTGAGGTGCTTTGCAAGGGATACCCCTGTGAGTCTCAACTTATACTTAACTTAAGCTTTCTTCAATTTAAATTATTCTAAAAAAGATTCCTCATTTAATATTTACAGATAATAATCAAGAAAAGTCTGTCCCTCCCATCAGCTGAGAAATGTTTTCTCCCTCTCTGTCACAGCTGAGTTTGCAACCTACCTGAACTTTTGTCGCTCCCTGCGCTTCGATGACAAGCCGGACTACTCCTACCTACGACAGCTCTTCAGGAACCTGTTCCACAGACAAGGCTTCTCTTATGACTATGTATTTGACTGGAACATGCTTAAGTTTGTGAGTACTAATCATAATGTCTAAACTTCAGCTACAATATATACTTAAACTGTACATACTGTTTGTAGATACCTGTTTTTATTACCTTGTTATTTTATTTCAGATTAAAAGGCAAAATGATATTTTGGATTGAAATGATTTTGCCTATATTTTTGCATTTGATAGATTCCATGTCATTTACATTTCCCCTCAGGGTTTTTGTAATGGTTGAAAAGCCTTTGAAACAGCATTCAATCCGAGGGGGTGGTCTGTGTAGTTAGGCTGATGTAAAGAAAAAATACTACCCGAAGTAAACAAGTCTCCATTACTGCGGTGGCGTCTCCCGACAATACGCCCACCTTTGAATGGAAGCTGTCCTATCAAGTGTACAATTTTCTACTTTTACATTCTATGTAACATTACTGATGACAACGATATCTAGGAGTTCAGGTAGAACCTGAGCAGTTCTCAGCTGCCAGACGTTAGCCTGACATGGTGAAACAAGTAACATCAGCTAGGTTAACACTGCTTAGCTAACGTTAGCAAACAACATTAGTGGGCTGAGACCAGGGTCCGGAATTAACACCTGCCAAGTGCCAAAGCAGGTAGATTTTCCGTTTGGCAAGTAACTCTCGGAAGGCTATCCGCCACACTGGCGGGTAAACATTTGTACCAAAAACTCTGCTCGGTTACGCTGAGGGTCTCTACCATGTTCTGGTGACATTTAACGTTAAGGCGCGCTGCTTCCGTCCTCTGCTCTCTGTGTCGGAGTTTGACACGCACACACACACACACACACACACCGTGTGCTTAATGTTAGCGAGTGTGTGTTCAACAGAGAGAGTATTCAGGTAGTAAGGTTACAGCTGTGAACGTAGCAGTGCATGTTTACAGTGTGTGAACAGTTTAGGCTGCTAGTCGGTGAATAAATGCTACAACTCCTCAGACACAAGCCAAGTTCCACCTGCTGATTTAAAGTGAAGGGGGTTAGCCCCATGGTTAGCCCATGGTTAGACCCCAAAGCGAGCAACAACAGCGTCGGAGATGTTGGGTTTATTTACTTTTTAAGAGATGCTTTATTGATTTGTTTGAGAGGAGGATTCACTCGGGGGGGGGGGGGAAACGGAACTGAACCGAACAAACTGAATTTCTATCTTTTGTTGTTTATTGCTAAATCTCTGAAAAGAGGTGTTTTTTTTTATTGAACTCTGGACTCTTTATTTCCGGTGAATGTTATTGGGACTTGCATTTGATTATCTTACACTTAACTCCCCAGATCCACTTAGTTTGAACCAATCCAACAGCATCCAATCAAGTTTCAGGAGAAAACCATGAAGAACTAACGTTACGTTACTGAGCACCAGTTTGATCCAGTTACTCTGCTGTTAGATGACGTTACATTTGGTGAAGAGCTCATATGGCTTGTTTAGGACTCCTGAGTTGGGACTTGAGTGCACAGACTTGAGACTTACTTGTGACTTGCAAAACAATGACTTGGTCCCACCTCTGGTAGCCTTTACCCGGTGAAATGTCAGGAAGGTATACAGAATAGATACCGCCCAAGCCTAGTATTCAGGCTTGAATTGATTAACTGTCAATATATTTTAATTATTGTGCTTTAAATATTGCTCTAGGCTCTTCTCTAAGTTTGTATTCAACATAATATCGCATTATCTCAATGAAGTGTACTGAAACAAATGTAAATGTGACACAAAAAGGCACTTTATTATTTTGGCCAGTGGATTTTTTCATCTAACAGTCCCCTTAGCCGGTGAGTCAAACTTTTAATTTCGGACACTGGCTGAGACACTGTCTATGAGCTGCAGTGGTCCCACAGAATAAATGAACTCAGTCAACTCACCGTAGCAGTATTGTGAAATATAAAGTTAGTTGCTCTACCTAGGGCAACCTAATGACCACAAAGTAAACCTCATTGGGTCGGCATCACATTATCTATTATCTACTCCAACCTCTTATATAAGTTACTACGAGCAACCACAGACACATTCAGCTGGAAACCGCATTCACCAGTTAGCAGACAGTAGAGTCACTACGACTTGCCACCGCAGTGATGGCGGCGCCGTTAGATGGCGGAACACAAAGCGGTTGCCAGATTCGTCTATTGATGTAAAAACATCCTTATTAGTTCTGGTCAAGAATGTCATCCAAAGGCTACAGCCATATGTAGTAATATAGTATGTTTTTGTCTGGACTGCAGAGGGCCAGCCCTACGGAGTGACTGACTTAGAGACTGAGTGATGAAATTACACGATTGGTCGGCCGAGTGTTGGAGTTTCCTCATTTCTCTTTCAAAATAAAAAGGCGGGGAACAGTCCTTTTATGCAAATGAACCTGTCCAGCGCAATGGGTCTGGCTCACAAAACTAGGACCGAGCTGTGAAACTAGGACCGAGCTGTGAAACTAGGACCAAGTTGTGAAACTAGGACCAAGCTGTGAACCTAGGAATAAGCTGTGAATACAAAAAACAAAGCTGTTTTAAAGTCATTCAGCGTTTCATTACACTGTTGTTGAATGAGCACAAATTCAATCATACAAATTTATGAAACAACCTTCTTTCACTTCTCTTTTCTTACTTCAAAAGCCTTTTTAGTTGCTATACAACTACTCAATGAGAAGAATGTTTCAGTACACAGCCCAACAAAACTTAGTTTAGTGAAACCTAAATTAAATGTAAATGTAAAGCGATTAGAAACATGAGCAGTGTTTCCTACGTACAGACTTTACTTGGCTTTAATGGCCGCCCAAGTATTTTCCTCAGGCCTCGCTGCCTCAGCTGTCCAGGCTGGACAGACCCACGGCGGAGCCGCGGATCTACGATGCGGCAGCCCCGACGTACTGCTGCACGCTGCTCACTCGGGACCGGATCCCGGTACGGGGGACGGACAGCTGCACGGCCTGGAGGATGTTCCCATTGTAACCTACCAGGTGTTGCGTCGCCCCTCGTTGGACTGACAGGCTTCTAGTGAAACGTTGCGCACACATGATGTTCGTTCCCATCCAGACTGCAGTGATGGTTTTAAAGAAATCTTGGAAGCCGTTGTTTTGCTGCTTAATTTTTCATCTAACATAGCAATGCCGATCTTTCTCCGAGACTGTGTAACATCAGAGGAGCAGAGTCGTTGGTTGACCGGTGTGGAGAAATGTGCTTCTGGTGTGAACAGACGGGCTTCGGCTCACACAACGATTAACCCAGCGAGGCGCATCCGTTCCTGATGTGAAGCCACCGTAATACAACAGATAAACATCGGACACTGTCAACAAGGTACCGATATCAATGTTGGGCCAATAAATCGGTGCATCCCTACAATTTGGCGATATTTGGGATTTAAACCCAATGCTAATAAGGAACCATAACGTTAATGAGGTAATCGCCGGGTGGAAACCTGCAGCCCAGCAGCGAAAGCTCGACCTGAGCAGCCAGACACAACCATCCAACGGTACAGATCACAGTAAGCGCTCTACAGATATTGAGGGTTCTTGTAAAGCATCCAGTGTCATCGATAACACCAGTGTTGTCAAGAGTTTGGGACATCTCTAATGCCGATGTGAAGAGTGGTTCATCATGAGGATTTGGAAAAATGACTGATCAATATTTAAGGACTTGTTAAATTTGTGAAGAGAGCTTGGCGTGGCGGTAGGTGGGAGAGTGAGTGTTTAGGTGGGTTACCCATCAGCCTCAGCTGTACAGTCCTATTTTATGTTGCTTCTTTATTATCGTACGCAGGGAGCCAACCGTGCAGCAGAGGAAGCAGAGAGAGAGCGCCGGGACCGGGAGGACAGGCTGAGGCACGGCAGGAACCCCGGGGCCAGAGGGATACCCGCCGCATCAGGACGACCACGAGGAACCCAAGAGGGAGCGCCGGCCACCCCGCTAACACCCACCTCACACACAGGTCAGTCCACTCCAGCATGATCCTGGTCATCAGTGAAGTGTTTCATGAATTTAAGATGTCAAGGCTAGAATTCAACGGTTCAGTGTTCACTTTGTGTCGACTGTCAGCAGTAAAATTATGGAATTCTGTTATATGTAGGGGGTTTCATGTTGGCAGATTTAACTATTTAGATGTCGTTAATATAAATATGAAGTTGACAACAATAATGCTGTTTTTTTCCTTTTCTTTAATAAAACAATAAGATGTGAAAAAATACACAAACTAAGGCATTTGAATCAAAAGCTATAGTCAGGCAATTAGTATGGAATATGATACAAATAGTGAATTATTTATGAATGCATGAATATGATGAATTCTCTCATCATATCATCTTTCCCTGCTGATGGTGGTTTTTGATCTCTGATCTCCAGCGAACACGTCCCCTCGACAAGTGTCCGGTATGGAGCGTGAACGGAAGGTCAGCATGCGACTGCACCGCGGCGCTCCCGTCAACGTGTCATCCTCAGATCTAACGGGACGGCAGGACACGTCCCGCATGTCCACCTCACAGGTACAAGACAGCCCTGCAGATGCATTAGCTTTCTTCTTCCAGTGTCTCTTAAGCTACTAGCATGAGCAGAAAGAAGGAATCTGTACTTCTCATAGAGAGTTCCACCTCACCCCAGGCTTGAAGAAGAAGCCTTCTTCTGAATACAGAGGAGGAAGCTTTACAGTAACCAGTAGCAGCTAGAATTACATTTTAAAGTTTATTTAACTTTGTCCTCATGGAGGTCTGTGTCTTGCTACTTCATAAGATCATTAGACATTAGTCTGATTACTGGAGAGTGCCTCACACAGAACTGAGATCCAGGGCAGCAGAAGAAGGTCTGGATACTCCTTAGTTCCAGCACGCCAGCCTTGTGTTTCTTGTTAGAGGGAGGTGCTGCTATTCAGACCGTACTCTCCAGTTGTGTGGTTGCTGCAGGATGTGGGTTCTGACTTGACATATTGGGCCTTCTCTCTCCCTTCCCCCCAACCTCAGAATAGTATTCCCTACGAGCATCACGCCAAGTAGACGCTCGCCACGTCCTTGTGTGACGGCGGCAACACTGGGTGAGTCCTGTCCCTAAAGCACCGGGGATGCATGGGTCCAAATTCCAGTTCTACACTGGGCTGCCTCAGAGTGTTGTGTTCAGGCCTGGTTCCAGCATTTATTCACTTCCAGACTACGTCTGCCATTTTATCTGAGGAGAATTCTCTAACTAGACAAGGGGCACAAGAAGAAAACATGTGGTGGGCATGAGCTTAGATCAGCAGCATTAACCGGTTCATGCAGTTGGACCTGGAATCAGGTGTGAACACCACAGCAGATGCTCAGTCACCAGTGAGCTGGGCATCCAGTTTGTGAATGAGACTTAGCTTGAGCGACCAGCTATTGATGTCAAGTTACACACTACCATCACAGCCATCGAGTAGTACATCCACTTGGCTGTTGATGACATTATAGCTGCACTGTACCAGCCTAAGTCTCATTGAACAGTCAGATACTGACTACTTTCTTAGCAGGAGGCTCCTCTGAGAACTGGAATGGATAATGCATCGCAGTGCAGAGTCTAAGAATGTAACTCCCTTATTGCTTCCTCTGGTTGACGTAATGCCCCTTTAATCAGCTCTGTGCCTGTGGCTTGTTGCTTGCCCTGTTGGTGTGATGGCAGGCCGACAGCTATAGCATCCTAAAGGAATGTACCTACCTACAAACACCCCCCCACCACTCCCCCGCCTTGCTTGGTGCAGTCACCTGCAGATTCTTTGGCTCCCTGGTCTTCCACACTAAACACCTGCATGATGTGAAGCTACTCATTTGCAAGTCAGCGTTGAACTTTGTCATGGCTCGAGAAAACCTTTTATCAGTTGTTGAGAAAGGGAGTCCGTCTAAAAGCAGTCTGTGTTTGTTAGGAACAGCCAGTGTTTCCTTGCTGTGTCAATGGATACGTTCTGGTAAAACAATGGCAGTAAACCTACACACGACCACCACGACAAAGATACTCAGCTGAATTAGGCCCGTTCCACTACAGGAACAACAACCCGTAACTTGAGGTGTGGCCATCGTCACAGGTTCTGCTTTTATTTCCTCTGTACTTTCCTCGTTTGGGTGCGAGTTCATGAACCTGAGTTTTGTCACTGACCAGGCGGAAAAAAAGCTCCTTCACTTCCCTGTGTCCTGATTCAGATACCGATTCTAATTCCAACACCGGAGCTCTTTTTTGCATAAAATTTGCTTTGCATTGAAATTTAGCATTAAATTTAAAAGCGATTAAGTTGAACTGTAAGTAAAGTAGATTTCAAAAATAGTAAGAGAATAAAGAAAGTGTAACAGCAAATTGACAACTCCTTCATAAGATTTTCAAAGTAAATAATATAATAATAATAATATAAATTTAAATAAAAGTGCAAGAACTGTGTAGAGAAATACATTTCTACACAATCAAAAAATAGGGATGTACCGGGTCCGATACTGTGCTCATATACTCGTAAAACTACTCGGATACAACCGTACCTGATACCACTTTACGGCAACGTGACATTAACCAACAGGGGTAGTGCCTTGCATACAGGGCTGCTGAGGTTGAAGTGCCGCCAAGCTGCAACGATAACCTGATGCACAAACAGGCAACAGAGTCCGGGTGAGTTAGCTGCCACGATGCTGCATGCGTTGCCGTGGACACACGCAGCCACTTCAGTCTCCACCGCATCATTTAGTTTAGCTGCCAGGTTGTCAGCTGCGTGTCTGCCTGCGTGCGTGCGTGCGAAGTCAGCAGTAACGTTTTTCATCCCAGTTTAGATGAGACCAGCTACGATAGCTTGGAAAACAGCTATATGGAACTGAATTTGATGAATTTACTGTTAATCAGACCACAAATGAGACAAGAATTAACACAACAAACTGACTTTGTCTCACTCGCTCTCTTCTTCGCCGTCTCCTCCAGGGGAGGCGGCCGTCTGGCTGCTGCTGCACCAAGGAGCCGCCCCGCCGCACGCCGGCCACAGTCTCTGTTCTGTTTATCTGTCAGTTTGTCTTTCTAGTTAGCTAGCTAACTTAATTAGGTGTCGTTACCTACCTTTTTTAGTTTCCTCCACATTAGTTTAGTGAGTTTATTTTCATGTGTGTGTGTTTGCTGAGAACGAGTGCAATCAACGCAGTAGATTAGACGGAATCCCACCAGCAGAATCAACACAACACACTGACTGTCTCCTCCTGCTGGAGGTAAATTAACGGAAAGTAGCAGAAGCCACAGCTACATCTATAGTGGTTATTTGCATAAAAACACAATTCAAATAATTGATTATTTAAATATTTGCTTTGATTAAACAAATTCTTGGTAAGTTGTTATGAAGTTTAACAGGTCATAATTCTCTCTCTAATATCTATTTTATATTGATGTGAAAACATCTCCTTCAAACAACTGGATTTATTCAAGTTTCTCTCCAAAAACTACATTTTACGAGATTACATTTGAACACATCATTATAACGTTGCAATTTACCTTAACCCATTAGTCATTTTGCTGAGCAGACAGTGAACATCTCATAATAATAACTCAATGGCACCTCCGTTAACGTTGGTATCTCCGTTATTTAACCAGTCAGGACTGTGCTGCTATAGGCTGCTAACAGCTAACGTTACTAACTCTCCTCCTGCTGATTTCAACACAGATTTGTTGTTCACAGTGTCTCATTATCAGGTATAAATAGGGTGCGTCCCCTCAGGTTTAGTAGCGCCATGCTGTTGAGCGCTTTTTTGTCTCCGGTCCAAAACAAACTGAAACATGATACAGCGTGCGTATGCGTCATTGTGCATGCATAACTGTTGGTAAGCATCAATAAGAGGAATTGATAGTCACAGAGGCATGCGATGCCAAGAAAGTGGACAACTATGATTCTCTATTCCCATCACTAGCATTTTCCCTGTCTCCCAAAGAGGCGGATGTCCTGATGATTTCACCCGCCACTGCCATCAATTTACCCGCATTTGATGGGTGGCGGGTGCTAATTTCAGACGCTGCCTGCAGACATGTTGCCCGCTGTTTGTAATGCAGTTTCGGGACGTTTTGGGGGTTTGCTGGCCACAACTTTCACCTCCAGAGAAAACAAGAGACAAGTAAATGAATCACAGTGCGGTGTCGGTGCTGGAGCTGAGGAGAGAGTGGTCGGTACCGGTTGACGGTGCACCTCCAAAATGTCCTGAAACTGCGTTTCAAGCGGCGGACCTCGGCAACACCGCTGTCCGTCCTGCGGTGCGCTGTGGCTGGCGTGCAGCGGTGTGTCTCCTCTGTGCAGCAGCAGCCAGACGGCCGCCTCGCCGGGAGGAGACAGAAAGAAGAAAAACGATGTAATCAAGTTGCCATGGTTAACAAATTAACGTCTGACTGTTAACCACAACCCCATCCTCTGTTTGAGAAAGTAACACTGGCTGGAAGGGGCTTTAAATTGAATTCATAAAAACATCAGACAATGCAATCTGGATCGGTACGTCTGACATTTAAAAGTCTTTGCATGTAAATATAAAAGAAAATCTATGTTGGTGCCACTGTTTCATTGTTGTCTGTCCTGCAATTGCACTGCACTCTGCACACCTGCCTACCAAGCCTACCAAACCTACCAAACCTTTTCATTTACATAGAACCAAAACCTACTGCTTTGTAAAACACAGTGGAAAACGGGGCTGAACCTAGACCTCACAGGTTCTTACAGGTTCAGATCATGGGAAGCTCCAGGTTACGGGTTGCTCAGATCCTGTAGTAAAAAGAGCCAATATTCAGCTGCATTACTGAGTGTAGTACCTCTACAGAGGGAGAGGAGGAACCATAACAAAGACTAGGGATGCACCGATACCGATATCAGTATCGGGTCCGATACTGTGCTCATGTACTCCTACTCGCAAAACGGCTCCGATACAACGGCACCGATACCACTTTATGGCAGCACGACGTTGACCTCTCGTCACCATCTTTCGGGTCCTCACGCTCCACCTCCTGGACGGTGCGGGCGAGACGGGCCGGTGGTTTGCCCGACCCCGCTGGGCCGGGATCCCACCTCAGCCGTCGCATGCCGGCCCTCACTTTCATTGCACCACGGGGTTTTGCTTGCACCCTCTGACTCGCGCGTGCGTTAGACTCCTTGGTCCGTGTTTCAAGACAGGTCGGGTGGGTTGCCGACATTGCCAGACCCCTGACGCCTTTTACGTGGGCCGCGGCACGACACGGTTGGGGCGCACTGAGGACATTCCGTCCCGGTCGACAGTCGCACCGGGAGCAGGGAGCCCTGTCATGGTGCGGCGAGGTAAAGCGCTGTAAAGCAACGGCGGCGAGCTACCTTCGCCCCGAGCCTTTCCAAGCCGGCCTAGAGGCGCACCGCCTTGTATGCGGGACTCCCCAGCCTGCTGTGTGTCGCTCACACCCTCCAGCTGGCTGTTAACGAGGGTCTTTTGGCACAGAGAAGTACTCGTATCGGTACTCGGTATCGGCGAGTACCCAAATGTAAGTACTTGTACTCGGTTTGAAAGAAGTGGTATCGGTGCATCCCTAACAGAGACCAACACACCTGTGACATGTCAGTTTTCAGATGAGCAAAATCCAAACCCACCTTTTCCGTTATTGTTCCTCACAGCCTCATTATTGTCATAGTACAGACCAGATGACTTTAGGTTGTGTTGTTCATATTAATGTATCTGTGATTGGCTTCATCAGATGCCTTCGTGCATCTGCCCGTCTGATGGAATGAAGAAGCCTCTGAGGTTTCTGAGTTGTATGAGCGGTTAGCACGTCACCGGCTGTTAACTAACGCACCATATCATCCACATATATCACGTGCCTGCGGCTGCTCCAAAGCTCTGCCACCAATCATTATACTCGTTGACCTTTTTACTCAGTTTTTTAATTTCATACATCTTTGTAACGATGCTGCCTGATGCTGTAAGCCCTCTGGGAGCTTGCTCCCTTCATCACACCAGTATTAAAGTATGTTCTTCTATGAAACGGTATGGATTCATGCCTTCGCTGCACAATTACTACGTCATTTAAGAGAAGTTGAAAAATCTTGTCCAAAGCCAGAAAATATATGGATATTGTTCTAAGCACCGATCAGCCATCCCTGGTTCCAACCCCTACATCATGTATCTTATGTGCTGAACAGGAGTATTATATGCTTTTAGGGTGATGTTGTGGCTTGAAAATGCATTTAGACTGTAGATGAATGAGAAGTCTGTACGTACATGTTAGTCCAGATGCAGAGAGCGTGCATGGAAAGCTTGATGTAGAACACGTGGAGGCTCGTTGTTGGTTCTGACCTGCTGCTTCCTGTCTTGTGTTTCCTCTAGATGGTGTCCGGTGTACCGACCGCTGGTCTCCATCTTCTAGCTCCTCGATGAGCCCCCCACAATGCACCCTGGCGGACCAAGCCCTGTTCACTCAGAAGCAATCTGACATACTAATGCTACTATTCATTTCCACCACTACTACAGCTACTACTGGAAGGCTGCACACTGCGCTCTCGCTCTCTCTCTCTCTCTCTCTCTCTCTCTCTCTCTCTCTCTCTCTCTCTCTCTCTCTCTCTCTCTCTCTCTCTCTCTCTCTCTCTTTCTTTCTTTCTTTCTTTCTTTCTTTCTTTCTTTCTGTGTGTTGGTCTGACCTTCCAGAACATTAAACAGTGCCGGACCTCAGGACCCCCCCCCCCTCTCCCCAGACGAGCTGCCACCACCAGATTGTGAATGGGCGGTGCTTAGTCCAGGACAAACATGGACACTGTACTATATATATATATATATATATATATATATATATATATATGGTATGGGTAGTTTTTGGGGTGTGATGTTTTCACTGGTATTTTCCGTTTTCATTCCCTCCTCCCACCAGTCACTTGTTCTGTTTTTAGTTGTCATCAGCACCACTGATGGCTCTCTTCAGTAACTATATAGCCATTTGTATAAAATAAAAAGAAAGTACTTCTTTGCATGTTTTAGAGGTGAGCCTTCAGCATCAGCTGTGTGAGGCTCGAGCGCTAGTCAAACCCACGAACGTACCAAACATCTGTTTTGGTATCTCGGGTGCAGGAGGTCGTGTATTCACCCGTTAGTCGGCGAGATGTTCTGTCTGTTCACCTCCAGGCTCTGGTGTACCATCCAGTGAGCCCGGCTCCCTTTCTAGTGTTCTGTACTAAAGAAGTGCACTTTATATCGGGGGCGAGGGCATCATGTGACACAGTCACCAGGGGTCCATTCACTGCTACAGATAAACAGTCTCATTTCTCTTATTTGTATCATTTTGAAGC
This sequence comes from Sebastes umbrosus, assembly GCF_015220745.1. Classification (NCBI taxonomy): domain Eukaryota; kingdom Metazoa; phylum Chordata; class Actinopteri; order Perciformes; family Sebastidae; genus Sebastes; species Sebastes umbrosus. The sequence goes on from NC_051288.1 coordinate 865,691, forward strand.
TGTGAATTACTTGTAATATTGATGTGTAAATGTGTGCTCATCTGTAGGGATGGGATGGGTCTGAACATGACTTGTAGGCTCGGTCCAGGAACTGAGCTGCCGCAGGTGTGGGCTGCCATAGATGTAGTAGTCTCCCACCAGTCGTCCCCCCCCCTCAGAGCCATGGAGTTCTTACAGAAAGCAGTGGGCAGAGACGTTTAGTGGGACATGCTGTCTCAGCTACTGCTCTCGGTATTAGAGGTTCAGTCATCCTGATCCTACGTGGCAAACTGCAATATTGCCATCGGCACTGAAAACGCATTCTTTGTGAATCTGTTAAACAATTATTGAAATGATGCTTTGTTGAGAGGAAAACTGAACTCCATCCTTTCACAGGCTTCACAGCAGCAGTGTTCTGTTCTGTTCTTTTCTAATTAACACAACTCGTCTGACACGTCTGGCTTTGATGAATACCTCTGCCATGTCTCAGAATGAAATGGCCTGTTGTGATTCATTCTTGCTGCTGCTCATTCTCTAGTTTGGGATTTTGACCCTTGACCTCTTTGGTCAGCCGCTCAACACCTAGTGAATTATGTAAGCAAACCAGATCAGCAAGATTTACTTTCTCACATTTATATTTGCCACTGTATTTGTGTACTTAAACTGTAAATAAATGAATTACTTGTACCTTTTCTTGTCTTTCTGACTAAATGGTGCCTAAGTGGTGAAGGACTCAGGTGATCTCAGTGACGAGAAGGGGGTGCTACAAGAGAGCTTTGAAGGGTGCATAAAGGTAGAATACCTTCGCTTGCACATATGAGATTGTATCCAGATACACAGCAGCTGGGAGATCTGGTCCTGCCGTCTCCAAACAACACCGATCTCTCCAGGAGTTCTAGCGGAAGCGGTCTGCGTCTAAAAGTTGCCACGCTTCACGTGGATGTGCATCTGATACCGAATGGAACAAACACGTCAGTCATACTTCTCCACAGAAAATATATTTATTTGGGAAGAACAGGCGTCAAATGCCTGTGTTATACAAGGATGAGAGTAACAAACAGGAACAAAGAATCTCACTGCCATCTCAATGTGTATGTGATCAATAAACTAAACTTGAACAACACAGCAGGTCCCAGTGGCACAGCAGACCTTTACACAGCAGGAAAGTCAGCATCAGACATACATTCATCAGCGGAGTATACAACACCGAGGCACTGGACTGAGACTAACCATACACTTCTCCTGCAGACAGCTGGACACAGAACTGGACCTGAACTTGTGTGTGTGTATGTGTGTGTTTGATCAGACAGCAGTACAGAGGAGCTCTCTCTCCCACAACACCTGCTACTTGTTGCCAGTAAAGTGACATTTTTGTGCCCAAAGGGCAACGCTGTATTTTAGACTGGACAGTAACTCTTCATTTAACTCATTAAAGCGGAGCACCACCCAAACTAAGAATTCCAATATGTTATTTCCATGGTTAGGAAAGTTTAAAGGTCCCATATTATGCTCATTTTCAGGTTCATACTTGTATTTGTGTTTCTACTAGAACATGTTTACATGCTGTAATGTTAAAAAATAACTTTATTTTCCTCATACTGTCTGCCTGAATATACCTGTATACACCCTCTGTCTGAAACGTTCCGTTTTAGCGCATTGCAACGGAATTGTGTTGCTATGCAACTTTTTGCATCCATGTTTACTTCCTGTCAGCTGATGTCATTCACATAAACTGCAACAGGAAGTAAACTGGGACACAGTTTAGAATGTTTGTTTAAGACTGTGAAATGGTCTAAATATTGTAGATTTGTGACATCACAAAATTACAGAAATCCTGACAGCTTGTTTCAAATGCACATTTTCTGAATATGGGCTTGTGTGTATTTCTCCATAGATTGACTAATCGATACTTTCACAGTATTTATATATAGGACTTCAACCTGCTTTATAATAAAAACAATATGAAAATCTCACTTTTTACAATATGGGACCTTTAAAGGGGAGCACCACCCAAACTAAGAATTACAATATGTTGTTTCCATGGTTAGGAAAGTTTAATTAATATTAGTGAACATGAGCTCCTCTCTCTCAAAGCCAGAAACCAGAGGAGTAAAACTCAAACTTGTGATGTCATAAAGGAGTCTGGAGCTGCTCCATAGACGATGAACGGGAGGCTGATTTTGTTTTTTATATATTTCTTTTATACCCAAATGATCTTTATTCTATTGTAGTGTTGCCAGTTGTGAAACAGCAAATGTTCCCATTCCTCTGGGTGCTCTCAGTGGCCCTGCTCAGACCTGGTATTAACATGCGTCCTCAGTGATCCGATCGCAAATGGACAGCTCTAAGTACAGGTGTGAACGCACTGAAGCGTCTCGAGATAATTTCTGTTATGATTTGACGCTATATACAAATAAATTGAATTTAATTGAACTGAAGACGCATTGAGATTGGATCTTTCAGACCACATTCAGAGGTGGTCTGAGCCACATTAAGGATCGTCTACTCTACTGACATCCCGCTGGGATCAGAGGGGGCTCTGATCTTCTCATGTGAATAGACAGACAGACCGAAAACATCAGAAAAATGTCCAAAAAAATGTAAGAAAGAAATTAAGAAAATTATCCGAAAACAAGCTGTAAAAATGTTTGAAAAATGTCTGAAAAATATCAGGAAAATGTCCGAAGAAAGGCTGATAAAAAGGCCAAAAAGGCTGAAAAATGTGTGAAAATATGTCAAAAAAATGCCGAAAAATTCCAAAAACTGTTTAAAAAAATGCCTTAAAAATGTTTGACAAATGTTCAAAAATGTTCCAAAAATATGCCCGATAAAATTCCGAAAAGTGTCTGAAAAAAAAGTTAGAAAAATGTCTGAAATAAAATCCCAAAAATGTCCAAACATTTTTAGAAAATAAGGCAGATGTGAGCGCTCGTCTCATTCACAGCATGGTACAATAACCTTTTATTTTGATGTTAATAAAATTGACCCAAATTCATGAATATGTAGGATATTACTATTGACACTCCTGTAATATTACGTCACAACATCTGCTGTATTAGCCGTGTGTTTACTACGTGTTTATTTGCATATAGAGCGGGGAAGTGAGATCAGATCAAGTGGTCACTGGAGACACATGTGGAGACGCATTCTAATACCAGGTGTGAACAGGGCCAGTGTCATCTACAACATCTCTCCCATTCATTGTCTATGGAGCAGCTCCACACTTTATACCCTATGACATCAGTTTGAGATTTAGCACTCGAGTTTTTGGATTTGGGAGAGAGTTGTTCATGTATACTAATATTTTTGGACTGTCTTTGACCATAGGAATAACATGTATGAATTATGAAAATTGTTCCCCTTTAACAGTAATGTACAGAATGTGATGTAAATGTTGCATTAGAACCAGTTGTAGATAATGAACTCTGCCTTGTGTCCATTCTATCAAACCAGTGAGTGCTGTTCATTTAAAGGGCGATATCAGCCCTTCTTCCTCCCCCTACTCTGTGTGGCTCCTCGCTCCGTCTCCTTCACCACAGATCTTCCTCAGTCCTTGGTATGTCCAGTCATCATAGTCTTGTTCTTCATAACGATGTGTTCTCTCCACCCTTCTCCCCCTTCTCCTTCACCATCATCACCTCCTCCCCTGCTTTCAAAGCTCCAACTTCTCCATTCTCTTTCTCCTTCGGCTCCTCTTCGCCTTCATGATCTTCCTCGCCTTCCACCTCACAGTTCAGCCCCTCCTTCTCTGCAGCAGTGACAGCCATCTCCATCTTAGCCTCCAGGTCTTCCTTCCTCCTGCTAAGGCACAGGAAGTTACCTATGGCCAGGACAAAGGCCGCCAGCGTGACCTCACAGCCCGCCAACACGAAGATGTACATGTAGGAATGGGTGGCGTCCAAGAGACGACCTGGTGGAGAGTAGGAGAGTATCAGCATGGTTACTAGTTCTCATCAAGCTGGATTCCTGAAGTGAACCAGATACTACAAGGAGAAGACTGAGAGGACTGAGAAGACTGAGAAACAACATCAGTGACTGAAAATGACATCAGTGAGCAAACTTTTCTTTAGTGGTTATTAGTGTCCATGCTGGCTGGCTAGAAAGCTGCTGTAAGCTTCAGTCCACGGCTCTGTTGAGTCTTTGTCATTGGCTACAAATACAGTTGGTCCGAGTGGCTAAAGCGGAAGACAAGTCTCCATTACTGCGGTGGCGTCTCCCGACAATACGAGCACCCTTGAATGGAAGCTGTCCTATGAAGTGTACAATTTTCTACTTTTACTTTCTATATAACATTACTGATGACAACGATATCTAGGAGTTCAGGTAGAACCTGAGCACTTCTCAGCTGCCAGACATTAGCCTGACATGGTGAAACAAGTAACATCAGCTAGGTTAACACTCGTTAGCTAACAACATCAGTGGGCTGAGACACTGTCTATGGGCTGCAGTGGTCCCACAGAAGAAATTAACTCAGTCAACTCACTGTAGCGTTTATTGTAAATTATTACACGGCTGTGTTGAATACTCTTCTACGGTCTGTAATTTCTTTATAGCAGACCGTTGCTATGTATAACAGACCGTTGCTACGTATAGCAGACCGTTGCCGTGGCATCGCCCTGTCGGAGATTCTTTCACAACAATAACCGGCTCGCTGTACATTATCCCTTACATTAATGTTAGTTGCTCTACCTAGGGCAACCTAATGACCACAAAGTAAACCGCATTCGGTCGGCATCACAAACAGAACACGTACAAAGTGTCTACTAACTGTGTTAACTGGTGACTCTCAGCCAAAAGCGCCCTGGTAGCTCGTAGTGACGGCAGCTGTGTTCTCGTAAAAGCCTTCAGTTTGACTTTAATCCATTTTAAATACATCCTCATCTGTGTTTATTATCTACTCCAACCTCTTATGTAAGTTACTACGAGCAACCACAGACACATTCGGCTGGAAGTCACCAGTTAACACCGTTGACAGTAGAGTCACTACGACTTGCCACCGCAATGATGGCAGCATCGTTAGATGGCGGAACACAAAGCGGTCACCAGATTCGTCTATACACTGAGAAGTTCTCCATTTATAGAGGATGGATATAAAATGGCATGGCTGCTGGTCCATGCTGACAGGGGCACCTTCATGAAAGTGTTCTTTTTTTCTCTTTACCGAGCACGTCGTCATGACGTCACAAAATAGTATGCAGTTTGATTTCAGTTGGACTGGTTTTAGTGGGCTGATTTAGTGTCAACTGGCTGCTTATTGAGCATCGTCCACACTACATTCAATAGTCAGTGGATATTCTGTAACGCTAGTTTTGAGCTACCAACACACAAAGCTGTGTCGGTCATAAACATTTCTCATTCCATGTATAGACCACTCGTTATGGGAAATTAGGCTATGTCAGTTATCATTCATTAGACATTCCTCTTTATGATAAATATGTTTTGTTGGCCCCCAGAAATGTGTTTATTTAGATTCTTTAAAATCATGTGATATTATTTAAATAAAATAATCACTAATACCTCTGTGAATATGTGTGAAAATCATGTTATAAAAACGTGATTTGCAGCTCATTCACTGTTGTTTAACCATTAATTGTGACACGCCTAGTTTACTGTGAAAAGAGTGCACTGGATCATCCCCATGGCTTGACTGAGACCGTGAACCACAGCGTCCCCTGTTCAAATCCAGCTGGGACCATTGTTGCATCCATCTCTCCATTGTTTCTTGTCATCTCTCCATCATGACGGTGTAGTCATAAAATTGCCCAAAAATAAATAAATAAATAATTTAAAAAAAAAAAAAAAAGCATCTTCTTGCCAAACCCAACCAGGTTTGATGCTCTGGGACATGATGTCTGGATGAGAATGATTTAAAGCTCCTTTTAAACTGATAATGATGATTGTTAAGTATCACACTGTCTCACACATTCATGCTCTGACCTGCTCCAGGAGGTCCCACTAGCACAGCGATAGCTTCCATCAGCAGCACCAGGCCTATGGCGCTGGGGAACTTCTCCGTCCCTACGATAGTCATGAGGACCTCGAACTGTAGCGCTCCCACCATGCCGTATGATATACCGAAGAAGATACAGAAGACCACCAGACCTGCGTAGTCATTGGCCTGTAAGGAGAGGAACATGACAACAGCTTTATAGAGCACATTCACGGGATGAAACAGACATACAGTAACCTGGCTTAACTATACAGTACCATCTACAGTATTCACTGTTAATGTTAATGAACCGACCAGACCAGGGGTCAGCAACCTTTACTATCAAAAGAGGCAAAAAAAAAAAAGAAAATCTCTCTGGAGCCGCAAAACATTTGATCATTGTGATGAAGGTAACACAGTTTATAGTCTAAGTATATAGTATATAAGTCTAATGCAGTGAGGGCCAAAGAGCAAAGGTATGACGGAGTATTAGGGCCACATTGAGGGAAAGAACATCTGAGATTTACAGAATAAAATCAGAATATTATGAAAGAAAAGTCAGAATATTACGAGAATAAAGTCATAACTTTACGAGACAAAAGTCGTAATATTACGAGAATAAAGTCATAACTTAAAGAGAAAAAAAATCATAATATTACGAGGATAAAGTCATAACTTAACGAGAAAACAAAGTCGTAATATTACGAGAATAAAGTCATAACTTAACAAGAAAAAAAGTCGTAATATTAAGAGAATAAAGTCATACCTTAATGAGAAAAAAAAGTTGTAATATTACTAGAATAAAGTCACAACTTTACAGGAAAAAAAGAAAATGACATGTAAAATTACTACTTAATTATTATTACTACTAATATTATGACTTTATTCTCATAATACTATGACTTTTTTCTCTTAAACTTATGACTTTATTCTCATAATATTACGACTTTTTTCCTGATTGTTATAGTAGACGACAGAATCTCTTCATGTGTGTTCCCAGTGGAAGCTGGGTACTGTAGGTCCAGTTCCAGATGTGATTTCAAGTGAATTTGTGAAATAACTGTAAATCCTCTGTACAGGCATGTTCCTCTCTATTCTTCTTGTGATATAGAACCCACCGCTGCATTGTTACCTGTGATCCTATGAGGTCGGTGCACCCGTTGCAGATTATAGCGAAGCTGAGCAGGTAGACGCTTCTGGGCCGAACCCACTTCAAGCCCGCTATGAGTCCGCATGCGGGCCGAGCGAAGATGTCAACAAATCCCAAGATGGTGAGCAGCAACGCTGCCTTGGTGTCTTCATAGCCGAGGTTCTTAGCATAGCTGACCACAAACACGGTGGGCACGAACAAGCCCAGCACCATGATCGACACTGCAATGGCGTAGATGAGGAAACCTCTGTTCCTGAACACGCTGAAGTCCAACAGCTTCTTCTTTGGCATGGGCTTCTTCTCCTCCTCTACAGCTATGGGAGTGCTTTCCTCCAGCTTCTTAGGGGGCAGCAGGGGCCTCATGAGGGCGCCACAGGCACAGCAGTTGAGCAGTATGCCTCCCAGTATGAGGAACCCCCCCCTCCAGCCGTAGTGGTACTGGAGAATCTGTCCCAGTGGGGAGAGACAGCACAGAGCCACAGGGCTGCCGGCTGCTGCCAAACCGTTGGCTAGAGGACGTTTCTCACTGAAGTAACGATTCAGCATGATCAGAGACGGCTGGAAGTTCAACGCCAGACCCAGACCTGAGGAGACACGGATAGAGTGAAGACACTGTGTTCTCATCAGTCTCTCCGTGAGGTTTGATCGTGTGAAAAGATTAGAGGGGAGATGAACACAGAAACGTCTTGAGACAGGCAAACTGGAAAGAATCAAGTCTTTGGCAATAGAAAACAAGACTCTGCATTCCTTCTATGATCTCTGAAACATTTCTTAATACTCTATTTCAAACTGTAATAAAACAGTATTGAGGATCAACACCCAGCCCAAGAAAAAAAAAGTCTACGGTTCTGTATGGAAAGGTGGAGTGGGATTGCCTTGTTAAAAGGACAACATGGAGAATATGTTGGTATTCCTAGAGTCTCATCAGTAGAGGTGTTGGTATGTAGTTTATCCTGAGAGGAGATGGACAATAACTGACAGCATGAAGGAAAGCTGAGGAAAGTCCATCAGACTGGTGGACCTCAGGGCGCCATCCAGTGGGCCGTGGAGGTACTGCCAAATGGTTTGATTAAATAAAATATATATATAATATAACGTGTTTAGGTTTTGCCACTGTTGGCTGGCTAATCAGATGCAGTGACACTAACAATCTGAAGTGGGCATTAAGTTAAAAAGATTGAGAACCCCTGGTCTAGATCCCCATGTATGCTGACCTGGAGAACCCCTGGTCTAGATCCCTGTGTGTGCTGACCTGGAGAACCCCTGGTCTAGATCCCTGTGTTTGCTGACCTGGAAGACCCCTGGTCTAGATCCCCGTGTATGCTGACCTGGAGGACCCCTGGTCTAGATCCCTGTGTATGCTGAACTGGAGGTGGCTCAGGGTCATCCTGAGGAGCATCAGTGTGCTCAGTGAGGTCACACGGCCATCTGACCATCACTTTGGATATTTGTTGTGTACCGATGCTTTTGCCCAGATGGTGGCACTACAGGAAAGGTCAGAGAGTCACCAAGAATATCCATATTCCTCCATGTGGAGCAAGAATATCCACCGCTATTGTGACTAACTGTGGAGAGTAGCTGTCAAGACATGCTGATGTTGACCAAAGTCTTTTCATGAATGGACAGAGGGACTGATAAAACAGTTAGAGGGGAAAACTAGTAGTCCTCCATTACTCTATTTAGTGTCAGCAGCTGGTGGAGATTCAGGAAGCTGTTGTGATGTCTCATTATTGCTGTGTATTCTGCAGAAAAGCAGCTAAACACGATGGATATGGATGCATGTACATGTTCTTCCTATGTGTGCGTGTGTGTTGTGACTCTACCTGTAATAATTCCAGTGCAGAGGTAGATGTGTATGATACTGGTGGCGAAGGAGGCCAGAATCATCCCCAGCGAGGCAAAGAGCCCTCCGACCATCATCACCGGTCGACAGCCGAACCTGTTCACCAACACGGTGCACAGAGGCCCTGAGGAAACACAGTCAGTCCGTAGGTACGCGGTACACACACACACGTGTAGTTAATCACTATCAGACGTGCGTTCTCCTGGTCTACCTGTGCCGTACAGCATGGCGAGCAGTATCGACGAGATCCAGGCGGTGTCGCTGTAGCCGACATCGAACTCTCGGATCAGCGCCTTGAAGAAGACGCTGATGGCTTTGGGGAAAGCGTAGGAGAAGCCGGTGATGACGAAGCCGCCGGCCAACACCGCCCAACCCCAGCCGCCATCTGGAGCCTTCACCCCAGGAGGTCCATCGTCCACCACCGCACCTCCCATGATGCTCTCTGACTGCTGTGCTGAGGTCAGTGGCTGTAAGACAGAGATTGATTTAGAGAAGGATCTTATGCTACAGTCATGTCCGAGAGCACTTCACCCTTACTATAGTTCAAAACTAGGACCCAGGGCTGAATTGGCCATCTGGCCTACCGGGCATTTTCCCGGTGGGCCGACGTCCTTTTGGGCCGACATGTCTTCTTTTTTTTTTGGCCCATAAAACAGGTAAATCGGCCCATTTCTTTTCCTTAATTGACACTGGGCTGGCCCAATTGCTCTGTGCCGGGCGGCCACAGTGAGGAGGAGAGGGAGAGAGATGAGGGAGGGAGTGTAGAGTTAGCGGTAAGCAGTTATGGGCTAGCTGTCTGGCTCAACATATGTCATGAGAGATGAGCAGTGCTCGAAGTGGGCCGGTACGTACAATACGCAGTATTTTACTCATTTTACTCCTTATGGCGTACCGTGACTTTTTCATGTGTACCGGAGCTTCTCACAAGCTGATGGTACTCTCCTCTGCCCTCTCCATAACAGGTTCTCTGGGAGATTCATAATGGTGATACATAACGGCGTAGCGCCAGCGTATTTGCTCTGCGTGGGTTCATTGTTTTAAAGTCACCAGAATTCAGGAAACAAAGTCTCTGAAACTCATTTTTCTGTGGGAGGACCCCAAGACCCCCGCTTTGGTTTTGAAATACTCCCTATTTTTGAAGTTTCAAGGTTGGCAAGTATGCCAAACAACAACATTTGAAGGGATTTCCTCGAACAGAGCCTTCAACAAAACATGGTACAAACAGCACAAAGGCCGTTGATGGGGCCGGTCTGGGCCTAAATGTCAGGGTTGATTTTTTGTCCAAGTCCAGCCCTGCTAGGAGGTCAAACAATACGTTCATAATGATTTAAGTATAAATCATATGTATTAGTGGTTAATACATTCATCAGTTACTGTGAACCCTCTACTGGACTGGTTTGGTGTTGAGGCTCCAGTTTGTTCTTTTATTGACAGTATATGAGCTGTGTGGAGGACAGTGTGTTTGTTGTGGCCTCTGTGGTGAAGGGTGTAAATGTAATAACATGGCATCTATTGTTAACAGCTTGTCAGGACAGATGAAGCTTCCTCCTCAGCCTGAAGACAGACACACACACAGACACACACACCACATTCACACACATCCTCCAACTGTGTTCCGTGTCAGCTCTGTGTATAATGGATCTTTATTCTTGTATGGTATGCGTTTATTTTGAAGTAATACATTTTATTTCCTCTGCCGTATTATATCATATTAGTTACTACTACGATCTCTGTTAACATAAGTCCATCCATTATCTGTAACTGCTTATTCTTTACAGGGTCACGGGGGGGGGGCTGGAGCCCATCCCAGCTGACATTGGGCGGGAGATGGAGTGCGAAATGGACAGACTAATGTCAGACTAGACGGGATATTTAGACTCAACCACTAACCTAATGAAGTTAACATGTCAAGTCAAGTCCAGTCAAGTCAAATTTATTTCTATAGCACATTTAAAACAACATGAGCTGACCAAAATGCTTTACAGACATAGGCAGAATAAAAACAGGTCAACAGAGCAGACAACAAAATCTCACACATAAAATCCATTAGTAAAAGACTGTTATAATGAGCATTATAAAAGGCCAATTAGTCATCACAAATCAAGTACATTCAAAAGCCAAAGAGAAGAGGTGGGTCTTGAGCTGTGCTCTGAAAGACTCTGTAGAAGGAGTAGATCTGATGTGGTGGGGGGGGGGGCAGTTTGTTCCACAGACTAGGGCACGCAACTGAGAAGGTGCGGTCGCCCCCGAGCTTCCGCCGAGCCCGAGGGACGACCAGAAGTGACTGGTGGGAAGACCTGAGTGCCCTAGGTTGGGTATAGGGAGTTAAAAGGGCAGATAGGTAGGAGGACTTACAAGATTGTATATACAGTACAGATCCTTTCATTGCCCTTCTGTTGCTACGGCAACAGCTTTGGCCCCTGTTTACTTCCTGTCAGCTACTGCTTTAACAAATGTTGCAACAGGAAATGCAAATTATATTTCATATATTTGATTACAGTAGATACAGTTTGGGGTTTGCATATTATGTGTGCCATTCCACATAGAAACGAATGGTCTCACTGCACCACACCAAATCTGATCTTCTAACCGCTGCATTTTATAGACCTCGCCATTTCCTACCTGTCCACCAGATGCCCTCGTTTCCCGCCCTTTTCCAGTCACCTGGCTCTGCTCCGCCCTGCACACGTGTCCCTGATTCTCTCATTCACCTACACCTGTTACTTTCTCCCTCAGTTAGGTCGAGCACACACATACCAGCCAGATGGTCAATATTGCTTTGCTGCCGTTGAGTTAAGTTCCAGCCATTTTTGCCTGCTTGTACTTTGTTCCTGTTCCCCAGCCTGTAAACGTGTTTAAGATAAGATAAGATAAGATGAACCTTTATTAATCCCAGGGGGGAAATTCAGGTGTCAAAGCAGCAAAGCGCAGGAGAGGTACAGGTGTACAAAAAATTATAAAAACAATAAATAGAGATACAGAATATACAGTGAATGAACATAGAGTGTACCGTCCGTCAATAAAAAATGTAGTGTACAATAAATAGATGGACTATGTACAGTCTATAAAATGTTATATGGGATGTAGATTGCAGGTAGTGCAGATAGTCCAGATAGTGCGTGTTTTAAGTTTAAGGTCTTCATTCTCATCCTTAAACCTGCTGCCTACCTGTTCAGTTTGACTGTTTGGACCGCCGACAAGTTGCCAACAGTCAGCCTGTCCAGTGACCAGTGACTCTAGTTGCGTTAATTCAACCTGCTCCACCTCTATGTTTGCATGTGGCTCCTTTATCCTGTTGCCTTTGTACCTGACCTGTAACAGTGAATACGGATGGAAATAGAACGGTCACTAACATCACATGAATTCAGTTTCACGTGACCTGAGCAGAGTCTAAATGTCCCGTAGGTGTGAATGTGAGTGTGAATGGTTGTCTGTGGACCATGAATAGGATAAGCTGTTACAGACAGGGTCTGAAATTAACTTTTTTCACTTTCTGCCACTGTGGCAGCAGACAAGTATTTTTTTTTTTATGTCATTCAATGTTCGATATATTTAACACAAAAAACATTATATACACTGTAAACTACAGTGTTCAATTACACCGGGAGGGAGGGTAGTGTCCACAGTACTGTACTGTACTTTGTTATTGTCATCTATACTTTTAAATATTTGCTTTGATTAAAAAAATCTTGGAAAGTTGTTAGGAAGTTAACAAGGTCATAATTCTCTCTTTAATATCTATTTTATATTGATGTGAAAACATCTCCTTCAAACAACTGGATTCATTCAAGTTTCTCGCCAAAAACTTAATTTTACGAGATTACATTTGAACACATCATAATAACGTTGTAATTTACCCTCACCCAATAGTCCTTTTTCCTGAGCAGACTTTGAACATCTCATAATAATAACTCAATGGCACCTCCATTAACATTAGTATCTCCGCTATTTAACCAAGCAGGACTGTGCTGTTAACGGCTGCTAACAGCTAACGTTACTCACTCTCCTCCTGTTGATTCCAACACAGATTCGTTGTCCACAGTGTCGCTTTATCAGGTATGAACAGGGTGTGTTCCCTCAGGTTTAGTAGCGCCATGCTGTTGAGCGCTTTTTTTTAACCCTCCTGTTGTCCTCGGGTCAAATTTGACCCATTTTCAAACTTCATTAAATCATAAATATGGATTTCTTTAATCTAATTGCCCCAAAATAACATGGATGGTTGCCTACTCAAAACAATATTCTGACTAAAAGTTTACATATACCAGTATGTGATAATACATCAACATTATGTTCCTCTGATAATAACTTTAGTCAAAATAATTCACAATATCTGTTTTTTTTTACTAAAAAACTAGGTATAATTTCACGGAAATTAGGTTTATTAACATTAATTTCTCCCAATAAAGTGTAAAACTTAATAATTAGGAAGGAAGTTGGCCAAAAAGGTGTAACACATAATTGGGTGATAGTTTATACTGTATGCTTTATAAAAAGTCAAACCAGACTGGGTTAATTTTGAAGACAAAAGTTGCATGGTCGACGGACGGGAAGACAACAGGAGGGTTAACTGTACATGATACAGCGTGCGTATGCGTCATTGTGCAGCGTAACTGACGGAAAGCAGAGGAGTCGATAGTCACGGAGGCATGAGATGCCAAGAAAGCGGAAAACTACGGTTCTCTATTCCTATCACTAGAGTTTTCCCTTCCTGCCAAAGTGGCAGGTGTCCTGATGATTTCACTCACCAATGCCAACAATTTACCAGCATTTGGCGGGTGGCGGGTGCTAATTTCAGACCCTGGTTACAGATAATGGATGGATGGATGACCTGAGCAAATACAGTTTAAATTAAAGCTAATTCTACGCATTTTTACCATTTGATCTTGTTTGAAGTCTTCTTGTCTATTTTGTAGTTTAGAATGTCCTCTGCACTGCAGTCACTGTCACTTCTAAACCTGCTGTTGGCCTTTGGAGGCTTCAGACACACATGTGCTACCTCTGTGATAGAAGCTACAACACGTAGGAGCTTCACTCCCCCTAATCCCACTAGTTCACCCTCCACTGTGCAGGCGCCACAACAACCAGGAGGGATCAGCAGCATAGCGACGAGGGTGAGAGGTGCTGATATATGTAATAATATTAAGAGACATCAGGATGGCGCCTTCCTGGAACCCCCCACCCACATTACCCATGACCTCAGTGTGACCCATGCAGCAGTCAGGTGCCACACGTATCAGCAGCCACTCAAAATAAGACCCTTGACATTCCACGTGCGCGCACACGCGCACACACGCACGCACGCACGCACGCACGCACGCACGCACGCACGCACGCACGCACGCACACACACACACACACACACACACACACACACACACACACACACACACACACACATTAGTCATCCCTGATATACAGATGAAAAGTTGGATGTGATCCTGCATTGTGTGAGAGAGACATAAAAACAGAAGACACAATCTTCTCCCGTGTGACTATACCATAATTTTTTGAGCGTCTTACATATTTCTATAACTGATATGCAACACTGTGCCAAGAGACCACACAACATCATACACATTTTGTGGGTTGTAATGTTCTGATTTCTGAGAAGTTGCCTAGTTGTGCCCGCCACAAGTTCCTATGTGGTTGACAGTTCACTGCTCTTTGTATTTACCCTTATCTGTACAATCCTCTCCTGTATGTATATAACTTATGATTCCACTGTATATACATATCTACCCTCCTATATTAATCTTTAGTCCCATATGCATATAGTTCTATTTACATAATCTCTCTGTGTTTAGATTTAACTCCACCTGTTTATATCATCTATTGTTTCTAATACTCATATACAATATCCCATCAGCATGCAACTTATAGTTAAAGGTCCCACATTGTATATATGTGAGATTTTCATGTCTTTTATGTTATAAAGCAGGTTTAAGTGATATATAAATACTGTGAAAGTATCAAAACGCTCAATCCACAGATAAATACACACAGCCCGTATTCAGAAATTGTGCGTTTGAAACAACCCGGGTGGATTTCTGTCCATTTGTGATGTCACAAATATACAATATTTAGATCATTTCACAGTTTTAAACGTAAACATACTAAATGTGTCCCAGTTTATGTTGCAGACCCCTGGTTTAGTCAGTTAATATATTCTGATCGAAAAAGTCATTTAATGTTGTAATCACCATTAAATCTCCACTAAATAAAAAAGCACACTTTATTACATTCAGGTACATACATGAGATGTGACCTCTGCGATCATTTAACCTGTCCTAAGGAGCAGCCGAGGAGTAACACAGAGTTTAGTGTCTCACTCAAAGGCACTTGGACATGCAGACAGTTTTAAACGTAAACATATTAAATGTGTCCCAGTTTATTTCCTGTTGCAGTGTATGTGAATGACATCAGCTGACAGGAAGTAAGCATGGACCCAAGCTGTTTCCTAACAACGCAATTCCGTTGCCATTCCGTTGAAATGCGCTAAAACAGAGTGTTTCAGACAGAGGGTGAATACAGGTATATTCAGACAGACAGTATGAGAAAATAATGTGTTTTTTGAACATTACAGCACGTAAACAGGTTCTAGTAGAAACCCAAAATACAAGTATGAACCTGAAGATGAGCATGATACGTCCCCTTTAAGTTATTATTATCAGAATAAAACCCATGTCGATCACTTGCACTTTAATTACAATCTGTATATATGTATATGCCTACAGTATGTACATACACCAATATATCCTCATTTGTATATATTGTCTTATCAGCACTATAGTTTGCACTCTGGTTAGATGCAAAACTGCATTTTGTTGTACTTGTACTTGTAATTGTACTATGTGCAAAGACAATAAAGTTGAATCTAATCTAATCTAATCTAATCAATCCCCGGTTACTGTCTGCATGTCCAAGTGCCTTTGAGTGAGACACTAAACTCTGTGTTACTCCTCGGGCTGCTCCTTAGGATGGGTTAAAGTCAAAGGTTTAAGAGAAAAAAGTTGTAGTATTATGAAAATAAAGTCATAATATTATAAAGTAGTAATCTTACGTGTTATTTTCTTTTTTTCTCGCTGAATTATGACTTTATTCTCGTAATATTATAACTTTTTTTCTCGCTAGGTTATGACTTTATTCTCGTAATATTACGACTTTTTGTCTTGTAAAGTTGTGACTTTATTCTCAAAATATTACGACTTTTTTCTCGTAAAGTTATGACTTTATTCTGGAAATCTCCGATTTTTTTCCCTTCATTGTGGCCCTAATACTCCGTAGTACATGTGTACTTGGACCCTCACTGCATTAGACTTATATACTATATACTCAGACTATAAACTGTGTTACCTTCATCACAATGATCAAATGTTTTGCGGCTCTAGAGAGATTTTTTTTTGTGCCTAAAATGGCTCTTTAGATAGTTAAGGTTGCTGACCCCTGGACTACATTGACCAAAGTTTTTCTATACCAGTTCTACTGTTCACCCAAAGGCATAATCCTAGTGATAGGGAGCCCAACAACATGAAGCAGCCTATATGTTATGATTGAAGGGTTATGTCAGATCCTAGAAGAAAGCAGAATATATATATATATATATATATACTGTATATATAGGCGGGTAGGTTAGACACCCCACCCCGTACAGATGTTTCTGACCTGCAGTGGTCCTTGCGCTACATTTTGATTTCATAACAGATGTTATGTAGATGTGATGTTTTGTGGTTGTTTTTATTCTATTTTGCATGTTTTATAGGGATAAAACATGCAAAAAAACATGCAGGGGCATGTTGTGTTGTAGGTGCACCGACCTTTTAATTGTTTGGGTTGTTTTTAATACGGGATTGAAGTGTGTTTTTAAGATGTCATGAACTGGAGTTATGACCCATGGACAGCCACACCTCCAATCAAGGAAACTGATTACAGGAGGAGCGACAGGTGTGGCGGAGTGCCTGCAATTAGCGAGATGCAACACAGACGGAGAGGAGAAAAGGAGGGAGCGGCTCGCAGCAGAAGGGGGTTCTTCAGTCAGAGAAACAGTCCAAGGACGGCGGTGCGGCAGAACGGCTCTCCTGACGACTACTACCTACCAGCCCAGTGACCAGCGAGTTCCTGTGTGACTACATGCAGCAAACTGTCCGCCAACGCAGTTTCACTCAGAAATCTTTCGGACGGTGCTGGCGAGACGGCCGAGACGGGCAGACGGCGTGGTAGGAGTACGGGAGGAGCCAAGACGCGGACAGGGGAGGATCGCTGGATTGGACTGAATTAAAGAGCCGGGTTGGATTGGACTGGATCGCTGGATTGGACTGGACTTTTTATAGGGTTTTAACCTTGGTACTAGTAGCATTTTTTATTCCTTTTAGCTTTTAGATTAATCATTCATTTAGACCCATGTTATTTGAGTTGTAATAAATCTGGTTTTAATTTGACTTTGGACTTCTGTCTGGTTTTTAACTCTGCTCACCTGATTTTAAAAGAACCTGAATCTATCAGAGTCCTAGGCTCTAAGTATTTCCTAAGTGGGGTTGTCGGCTCTAAGTAAAATCATTCATGGTTACATCTAACTGGTATCCTAAGTTGCGGCCTTGCCATTGGCTGTTGGGCCCGGGCCACATAGGTACATCTTTTCATATAGAGCAGGTCTAGACTGTACTCCAATCTCCAATTTACCCCCACGCCCCCGCCCCCATGAGCAAGCACTACAACAGGTTGTTCTATAATAGTCTGTGCAGCCTCAAGCTCTGAAGAAAAAGAAAGTCAAAGTCAGACTGACATCTCCTCGCTTTCAGTTATACTTTACTGCCAAAGGGCTTTCTGTGTTTCTGTATAAGTTATTCATGTACCAAAACTATGGAGAGTCGCTGCAATAAATGTACTTATAAAGCTTTGTTTTGATTTATCTATGCACAAACTATAAGGAAATGGTAACTAGAAAAGCAATTTCTGAGGAGGAGAAGAAGTAGGAGTAGTAGAAAAAGTGGGAATGCGTTTATTTTTTGTGAATATCATTGAAAAGTTGAATAATATCAATAGTGTATAAAAGATGTGGAATATTTGAAGGTTTTTGAATAGCTGAGACACACTAAATAGAACGGGACCATAAATAATGTGATGTAGTAGGCTCCACCAGTGTCTAGCCTGCTATGACAAAATGGCTGCTGTGAAAAGCGTCTATGGAGCTAGAGTTTTACTATAAGGATTAGCTGGCCGCTAGCAGACAGTTGGCTGCTATTAACAACATGACAGATGTGCTTTTTACATTTTCTTAACTTTACCATTATTCTAGGGTAACAGAGTGAGAGAGTGAACAAGACAACAGTTATTATATAGAGGGGAGAAAAAACGTTAAACTCTTTAGTTGCTGGTTAAAATAGCTACAGTTAGCATTAGCGACCATTAGCATCATGCTAACGTTAGCTAACAGTATAGGAACAGAAATGCTGCTTAGAGGCTGTATGTCCTCTAGTGTGTAAAAGTCTCCATCAGTTAGCACACCACTTCAGTATCGATCTAAACCACTCAACCTCTGTGTTTGACTGTATAAGAGTTAATGTTACAGTTAAAGAGTTAGCTGTAGACAGACACACACTTACCTCAGATGGGACTCAGAGCAGAAGTGGCGCGCCTCCGATGTGACGCAAATGGAAAAGAAGGAGGCGTTCAAGGACACTGGGAAATGCAGGATCGCTGGCGTTCCCGCGGGAACGCCAGCGATCCTGAATACTGTCTTTAAGAGGCTGTAGTCTTAAAGCTAGTGAAGATACTGGTATAATATGAAAATAAAAAACCTAAGGAATCCATTAGTACCAACTATGTCATGCCAGCTTGTCAGGAACAATGCTAAATAACGATCCAACATTTGGCTAAATTTTAGCTAGTGAAAACTGGCATGGCGATTTTCAAAGGGGTTCCTTGACTTCTCACCTCAAGATATGTGAATTAAAATGGGTTCTCCCACAAGTCTCCCCTCTTTTTGCCTATTCTAAAATGGTGTATTTAAATAATCCTGCACAGGGTCACTAAACAGTCTTGAATTATACAAATTGGGTATCACAGTAAAGCTGAGACTCTGATGGATTTAATGAGCCCAACTGTATTCATGTGTGATGATAATAGTCCCCATAGCTGACATTTCAGAAAGTGAGCATTTTATGAAACTTGACATCCCTGTATAAAATGACCTGTAGTGACCTCTAGCATAATCACAGCCTCATGAAACTTTACAGCCACAAACTAGAGACCTAGAGCATTCAGAGGATGGATGGCTTTCCTAGCTAGATGGACAATAAGGGGGTTTCTGAGCAGTTTCCTGAACTGAAGCGCTCACCATCCAATCGCCAAAACATACTATTCTTGCATAAATTCAGATTGTCAAATGTTTTTGATACCAAATCACATCATGGCTTTTTCTAGGGTGTTCCTCAAGGTCTTGGTGTCCTAATGTGGTATTGCGGAGTTTTTTTAATTTATTTTTTTTATCATTTTTATCAATTCTCGGTTAAAGTTAGCACCAAATCTGTGTAACAAATGGCATCAGTCCAAAAATTGCTGCAATAATTTATGAAACATAACTGAGCATGGGAATGCCCATCATATACTGTACTTTTATGCTCTTATACACTTTCACTGTTTATTTAAATTAAATAATTACTGTTTATTTCTGATTTATGACTAGAACAACTTAACACACAGTGCTGAGCTGCATCGCAAATTAATCTTCAGGTTCCCAGCTTTCAAATGATGCACACCACTTCTATGTGACATACACTGCTGACCCGTTATCCCCCCCCAAAAAAAATAAATAAATATAAAAGACGTGTCTCTTAGGCTTAAAATCATCATGCATTTATCTTTTACTGAACATCACATAGGCCAGTCCATGCAGCGATAACTAAATGGTATGTTTATGTTCTATAGGTTCTGGCTGACAACAACAGATACTGCCCACCAAAAATAAAAATGAAATTCAAATATTACACATTTCAGAATTTATTAACAACTTTATGAAAACATAACAATAAACTTTGACAATTTTTTTAAAAATGATCAATTAATTAATTAATTAATTAATGTTTATTTCAGATTTATGAACAACTTAACACACAGTGCTAAACAGCATTTCAAGACCCCCCTTCACCTCACTAAAACAGACTAAAACTGGTCTATTGTGGGTCTTAGTCCCACCTCCTGGACCTGGACCTCCTGGACCTGGACCTCCTTGACCTCCTGGACCTCGCCCTCGTCGTACCGCAGGAGGACTTTTGCAGGCACACTTACTATAGGAATGGAAAAGTTTTTCTCCCACACTTCAAGCTTAACAAGACGCCTTGTATTGTGGCTGTCAAGTATTTCAATATTATTTTCCAGGACACGGATCCCTTCAACTTCCACCAGTTCGTCAGCAGCCAGAACCTATAGAACATAAACATACCATTTAGTTATCGCTGCATGGATTGGCCTATGTGATGTTCAGTAAAAGAGAAGGGACCATCAATACAATGCATTAATTAATTTACTCACCTGAACCTCGGTGAAGTTAGTCGTATGGAGACAATACCCATATGAGGGGGAGTTTTTCCCTCTCATATGTGTCGCTCTTAGGGCCATGCCCTCCTGGATCTGGGTGAGGTTTGCCTCCCGCCACAGACAAACCTTCACCTCTCCTTCATCCTGCAATAATAAAACAGGCTGCATAAGCAGTGCTTACTGACAATTAAAATTTGATTGAGGCAAACACTTACTAGAGAATTTATATAACACTTGATAGATTGATATAAATATGCATTTTTCCTACACAACGATGTGACAACGGAGCTTCATATTTGAAAGAAACACATCATGTAACAATGCCCTACCTCTTTTATGCGGATATTCCGCATTAGTTATTGCTTTACCACAGTCTAAAGCCTCTGGTGTTCTGCAACACGGAGGGAAGACAAATCGTTCATATAACGTTAACTAACTTACCCGCACTGTAATGACATAAAACCCGGTTGAAAATCTGCAAAATATCCCTTTAAAAAGTGGACATGAATTGTGTAACTTTACTGCGGACTCATCCACTACGAACATATACCAGGCTGAAAAATGATTCTGTGCTCAAAATCACACACTTAAAATAGTTAAAGGGGAAGACATCACATATAGCTAAATCCATATTTTAGCTATGTTAACTACAGTAACGTTAGCTAAATGCTACTACTAGCTAACCTTAGCCATAAATAATGTTTGACTAAAAAACATGCTAAAAACTGCTGCTGCAAGGTTTACTTAGACAACCATGTGTAACATTTATCCACTTTACATGTTCAACACTTAATTTAAAAAGCATTTTGATAAATACAAGCAGGGTAGGCCTAAAAGTATGTTCTTACCTTGGCAACTCCTGATCCGAAATGGAAGTTTCTTGTAGCACATGCCGCTGTAAGAGCTGTGGGGTTGCCTACGCATTTTTGCAGGGGCCACACATATACAGTTGAGTCAACTAAGAAATCCATGTTGATTGAACTTCTCTGATTGAACTGATTTGTTGGATACAGTTAAACTTGATATTTCAAGTACAGACAACATTTCCGCTTATCAACTGTTAAACTAGTTGAAATGACTTAGGAAAATTAGTTGAATGAACTAAAACCTCAAATTCTTTTTTACAGTGTAGAGACAGAAACCTGGAACCAGAACCAGGAACCAGATCCAGGCTCCTTGTGGGCCACCATCTGACTGTTGGGGTAGAGAGAGAGAGGGGGAGAGAGAGAGAAAGAGAGAGAGAGAGAGAGAGAGAGAGAGAGAGGAAGAGGAAGAGAGAGAGAGAGAGAGGAAGAGGAAGAGAGAGAGAGAGAGGAAGAGGAGAGAGAGAGAGAGAGAGTATTGTTTTCTACCATTTTCATGTATGATCTTTTAAATATCTATATTGTAATTTGATTAATGAATTGTATATATGTGTATATATATGTTTTTGATTTTCTTTTGTTCTTTTTTTTCTTATTATTGAATTGACGCTTTGGCAATATTGTTCACCTGAGAGTCATGTTAATAAAGCATATTGAATTGAATTGAAATTGATAGAGAGACAGAGAGAGAGAGGATAGAGAGAGAGGGAGGGAGAGAGAGAGAGAGGGGATAGAGAGAGACAGAGAGAGAGAGAGAGGATAGAGAGAGACAGAGAGAGCGGATGTGTGTTGCTGGTTTGTGTCTCACTGTGTGATTCGTAGTTTGAATGACTTTGCATCTTTACTAACCTCCATATAAAGGGTGAGTCTATATATGTGCTCCATACAGTATACTACCAGTCTCTGTGGTTCTAGGCTCTCATGTTGACCGGACCAGACCGGGATAACCATTAGAATCATCTACAACAACGTGTGTTACTGAGATGTGCGCGTCTAGAGCCTCCAGGCGGTCTCAGGGTTTAGTAACACGGAGGAATGATGCTGTGGAGGGGCGTGACATCATCAGCCTCAGAGACGCAGCCGAGCGCACGTAGGCAGCCAGACTACTACTGTATACACCACCACCACCAGTACACGGAGAAGAAGAAGAAGCATCACCCAGCGGTCAGAGGTAGACTACTGGTGTTGGTACTGTCCTCTGTCCTCTGTCCTCCTCACACAGACTGTCTCTAATCTCATCCCAGTCTAGTCGGTGGGACGTGGATCCGGAGCGTGTAGCTGATACCTGTCACCTTTTATAACTCATTTATTATTCTATAACGTTTAATAGAAATATAGAAACGTCCGTTATATTAAGCAACGTTTCCTCCAGCTGAGCACAGCCTGCTTCCGGCTGTCACGTCCGCTTTACACAAAGTTCACTACTCCTGGTGGACGGATAGGAGATGCTCATCAGACAGACAGGGGGACAGATGTGGACAGATGTGGACAGACGGACAGATGTGGGAAGACAGATGCGGACAGACGGACAGATGCGGATCAGTGCGTGAGGAAGGACCAACCCTGGTGGCCTACGTGAGGACCGAGGCGTCCCAGCAGACTAGATGCTGATGTAATAAAGGTCCAGTAGCACATCAGCAGATAGAACCTGTTAGAACAACGGTCACTATCCAGAGGCTGAGCATCTCTAACACACCTCTAATAATACCAATATGTCTTCATTCATATTCCTACTAATCATCTGTATTCAGCCTCTCTGTCTACCTGTTCCTCTGATGTTCAACAGGTAGACAGACAGCAGGCTGGGACACACACTGACATCAACACAACCCAGTGGGATATAATAATAATCCCTATCATTATTTAATAATAAGGAGTAGTAGTGAGCCGGTAGCCTACCTGCTGAGATGCTGTCTCCGTCTCTGTCTCTGTCTGTGTCTCCCTCCTTCACAAGCGTCCAACTACGTTAACTGCGTGAGCGCGCTTCCCTCGACGGCTTTATGACACGGCGGCGCGCAGGAACCATTGTGTGTCGTTGTAGCCGGGGAACCATTTGACAGACGTACGGTTACCATGGAAACCGTTTGCCTCACACAGGAACGAGCCAAGTTTTAACAGTTACCGACCTTAGCTTGTTAACTGATAGTATGAGCCCTAGTATTAGTATTATTGTTATAGTATTATTATCATGGTATTGCTTCTCTTTATACATCCACCATTAGCCCACGAACACTCTTTGATAGCTCCGTGTTGACTGTGACGTATGAAGACTCAGGAGCACCACCGGTACTGACGGAGCTACACGGGCTAGAGCTACTGTAAGCTATGGTAAGCTAACTAAATGCTTGTTACAATAGGGTACAGGCTGTGTGTGTGTGTGCTTATGGCCCACTGATGAAAGTATTGTAATATTTATATTATTATTATTTGCAGTATTACAGGCTCAGTCCTCACTGTGTTACCTCCTTCACTGATAGATATAGGGACTTAAAGCTTCAATAGGCAGTATATTTTTGGCATCATTGGGCAAAAATTCCATAATAACCTTTATATTATATATTATATTATATTATTGTAATTCAAGTGTTCTGAGAGAAAACTAGACTTCTGCTCCTTCTCATGGCTCTGGTTTCAGACTTTAGAACATCTATCCGACGTGAGACTTTAACCAATCACAGGTCATTTTATAGAGAGAGACAGAGAGCGTTCCTATTGGCTGCGCTCCGGCTGGTGGGCGGTGCTTGGTAATTCCTCAACTGATCTCAGCATGGCTGCCGGGTCACAAACTTTCTCATTTTACAGCTAAACCGTGCACTACAAGATGATTCTGAGAACATCTGAAGAGAGAAATAGGCATTAACGTAACAGAATATTGATTCATATTTGATCAGCTCTGACTGGTTATTTTCCTCCGGTCTGTGAAATCCTGCAGATGCCGTTAGGAGCACCGGAGGACACCGGAGGACACATGATTTTTTTTCAGTTTACCCTTTTTATGTACTACTGTCAGCAATAGCGACTTTTATAAAAATAACTTTTTTAATCATATTTGCTCCGATCTCGCCTACTTCAGCTTTAACAGACATTTATTTAATGAAAATCCTGGAGATTTCCATGTTATCTAAGAACTCAAATGTTTCTTTACCAGATAACTTGTTCACATGAGATGGACTCAACTTTATTAATACAACTTGATTTACACCTCATTTTATCTGTACTGGTGGGTGTTGTTCCTGCCAAGCACTAGGCTTGCCGCACCTCCACCGGTGCCCACTTAGTTGGCTGCAGGGTCATCAGCTGGGGACCACCGTTCATTGATGTTTCACCCCTAAACCCAGAACATCTCCTGGTGGCTGGGCAGTGAACAGGGACGTCTCCCTGACACTCCCTGCAGCTAACCTTCTTCAGGAGTTGCTTACTCCCCATGCTTTGTCCGGTCTTCTCAGCCAGAGCCAGAAGCTTGCCTTATCTCTGCCTCTTCTGATACCTCCCTGGTTGCCGTATGCACTCTGGTTCCCCGTAGCCCCAGGTCCTTGAGCAGACGTGTTGAGTCTCCAACAAAGCCTCTAGCACCCACCTCCATCCACCTCCATCCACCTTCCCTACACTCTGCGACCAGGTCAGCATATTTTGCCCTCTTCCGTTCATGGGCTGCCTCCAACCCCTCTTCCCATGTCACCGTGAGTTCCACCAGCAGCGCTGATTTTCCAGCTGTGGTCCACAGAACCATGTCTGAATAGCAGTGTCACATCCTCCTGTTATCTGCAAATGAATTGATGTTCAACATTACATTCCTCATTATGAGGTTGTGTTTTGTGTGATCTTTTTTTTGACTACATATTTAATATCCGGTTTTACTGCTGCTGTCAGCCCTACTTTAGAGATGAAGATTCTCTGATTTAAATGTTAAGTTATCAGATGAGATCTGGAATGAGGGACCTTTGATCACAGATATGGATTATAAATCATGGATAAAAATTAAAACAGTTTAAAGTTGGTCACAGAATCTATCCAGCAGCTTCTTCATGATGTGGCAGGACAGTATAAACTAGCTGAGGGGTTGCTGTCTCATTTATTTTGGTCTTGTCCTTTGTCCTTTGGTTTTCTAAGGTACAAGAAAGAGTTTAGAATCAGATTTATTTGCCAAGTAGGTGTGCACATACAGGGGATTTGACTGTGCTTCTTTGCATCTCTCTCAGTGTACTCACACAGAAATACAAAATAACAGCCAGGGACGAGTACAATGCAGCTGGACAGATAAAGGTGAGGAATAGACCGGACTGTTATGTCCACAGCAGGGTCTGAAATTAGCACCCGCCACCCGCCAAATGCGGGTAAATTGTTGGCAGTGGCGGGTGAAATCATCAGGACACCTGCCACTTTGGCAGGCAGGGAAAACTAGTGATGGGAATAGAGAACTGTTGTTTTCCGCTTTCTTGACATCTCATGCCTCCTTGACTATCGATTCCTCTGCTTTCCGTCAATTACGCTGCACAATGGCGCATATGCACGCTGTATCATGTTTCAGTTCGTTTTGGACCAGAGACATGGCGGAGAGAAAAAAAAGCGCTCAACAGCATGGCGCTACTACTACTAAACCTGACAGGACGCACCCTATTTATACCTGATAATGCGACATTGTGGACAACAAATCAACAATAGCTGTTAGCAGCCGGTGGGCAGCACAGTCCTGACTGGATAAATAAAAGAGCTGCTAACGTTAACGGAGGTGCCATTCAGTTGTTATTATGAGGCGTTCAAAGTTTGCTCAGGAAAAATGACTATTGGGCGAAGGTAAATTACAACGTTATCATGATGTGTTCAAATGTAATCTCGTAAAATTAAGTTTTTGGTGAGAAACTTGAATAAATCCAGTTGTTTGAAGGAGATGTTTTCACATCAATATAAAATAGATATGAGAGAGAGAATTATGACCTGTTAAACTTCATAACAACTTTCCAAGATTTTATTTAATCAAAGCAAGTATTTAAATATTCATAATCATTTGACTCGTGTGTTTTTATGCAAATAACCACTACATTAACAATAACAAAGTACAGTACAGTACTGTGGACAGTACCCTCCCTCCACGGTCTAATTACAACACTGTAATTTACCGTGTATATAATGATTTTTGTGTAAAATATATCGAACATTGAATGACATCAGATCTAAAATGTTATTCCTTCATTTAGCGCAGAGATTCCAGAAGTGGCAGATCAAATTTCTGAGTGGCAGACAAAAAAAAATACTTGCCTGCTGCCACAGTGGCAGGAAGTGAAAAAAGTTAATTTCAGACCCTGGTCCACAGTTAGAGAGCACAACACCGAGGCGGCCATCCGTGGCTCCATCTTGGATCGTACATCTCTATCATCGTACATCATGATCAGCCAGATCTATTCTCTGTTGGCTGTTTCACAAAACACAACAACATGACCCCATGTTATGGACTGCAGAGGATTCAACCAGGACCGTTTCCTGCCATAGAAATGCTCCAAAAATGAATAATATTTTTACTTTGGGAACCCTATATGCCCAACATTCTTCCTTCCAATAACCAACTCTATAAAGGCCCAGTAGCATCCCACAATACACCCATACGTCAGTGGTGGGTTATGTCTAATCACAAACAAGAACTGGGTTGCGTTCGAAAAGTCAAAAAATTACGTCCTAACATCTTTTCCTAACCACTTTTCCTTGACCTCGATGGAAAACATCATGAGGTCAAGGAAAGATGAGAAGGATAATTCAGAAGGACTTAGGAAAAGACAACCGTGGTGTTCAGAGAATCTGACTGCTCTTTCACTAGGCTCCGTAATTATGATGCGACGGTGGCGGATGTTAGTGACGCGAGTCTGCCATGGAAAAACTACAATGTTCTGACGATGGACTACAAAAGGCGCAGCTTCATCCTGTACGTTTTAAATAGGTCTTTCAGTGACACGCTGTAGAAGGGGTAGGACCATATACTTCTTTTGGGACATGATTATTTGTTAATTGATTGTTTACTGTTCATTTTATTAATTATTCTTGTTGTTGTTTTTACTGAGGTATTTGTCACGTTCGAAATAAATTAATAATTAAAAATAAAGTGAAACAAAATGATTGTCACTGTCCACTAATATTATACATGAATCCCAATTAGTGTATGAGCGTATGAAAATAATGCAAGATCAGCATATTGTTTGTTATCATGAACGGCCGAATGATGCGTCGCTTTAAATGCTGCGGCCGCAAGGAATTGTGGGATGTTATTATCTCTTTTCCTTTGGTAAAGGATGGTCCAATGTATCCTCTGCTAAAGGAGATAATAAAGGAAGCATTGAAGCTCCTTTCCTCAGCATTTGGTGAATTTGAACAGCTCTCATCATGGCTGCTACTGAGGTACTTCCAGGTCATTTTACTCCGTTAGGAACCTTCCTAAGCAAAAAGGACTATTCGAGCGCATCCCTGTTCTCCCTACATTTTCCCTTTTGGGATACAGTATGTTAAGTTTTCTGTTTAATTATTGTTTTGTAAACTGTGTTTTCTGTTAAATAAATAATTCTTGATAAATAAAAGGATCCTGTGCATACAAGAGAATCCAGGGACTCCGTAATGTGTAGCACAGAAACACTGTTAGCATTGCTTCAGGAAACAAGACGACTGCATACTGCGTGTTGCATTGCATGACGACCTATATTGTGTCTCTTAGGTGTATCCCGGTTCCACCATGCAGTCAGACGGGGACAGTGGACCTGGAGACCTGGAGATCCAGCTGGCCAGTAAAGAGAGGGAGTGGAAGGGGCTCCTGGCTGCAAGGGTTCATCAACTGGAGAGTTCCCTCAGAAAGGCCCAGGAGGAGTGCTGCTCCCTCAGGTACCTCGTCTACGTCCACCTCACATCAGAATCACAGTAGAACAGTATATGTGGACTTCCATTGTGCACCTCAGCTTTTAGCTGGAAATATGCCTTTAAAAATGTAGGATTTGCCATTGGACCCCAGGCTCTTCATAAAGAAACATCAATACATGGAGCTGTTTGGTTTGCTGTCAATTATATTCACTTTCTCTTCATTTGTTGATTATTTTTTAAGTTAATTGAGTCATATTTTAGTATGTAAAATATTATAAAATAGTGAAAAATGTCCCACAGCCCAAGGGGATGTCTTCAAATTCATTATTTTTATTTGACCAGCACTGCAAAACCCAAATATATTCAGTTTATAATGATATAAAACAGAGAAAAGCAGCAAATCCTTGTTTGAAAATAATGTTTGGAATTTGTGCTTCATAAAATATAAATCAGAAATCAATTTTCTGCCAGTCGTTTCAGCCCTAGTTTGCTGTCAATCATGTCTTCAGCCATGTCTTTTCTATTTTCTTCTGATTAACTATGAGGAGTGTGAGACTCTCTACTGTCTTTGGATGGATACTGTTTTGTGTCTTGATTTGTGTAAAGCACACTGAGTTTATTTGTAATGAAATCAAATATAAATAGAAAAAGTTTGAGTAATCAAGTCTCCAGTAAAGTGAAATGCTGATGACAGGACTACAGTCAGAACATTTGAACTCTTAAAGGGTTACGCCACGTAACAAAAGAACAGATTTCCTCACCTACCTGTGATGGTATCTCTGCATGCAGACAGCTTTGGTTTTATTTGCACAGGTTTGGAAATATGTGTCAGAGATTTCTGCCTCCAACCCAATACAATGGAGGTCTGAGGATTATCAAGAGTAACCGGGACATTGTGTCTGGAAAGACACGTTTCTATTGCATGCTTTTGAAATGTTTAAATGTAATTTTCAATGCCATGAGCACCACAAACTAAATTCCAACCACCTCTATTGTACTGGAGTGGAGGCAGAAATGTCAGAGAATGATATCTCACAGTCTGAACAAACACAAACTAATGTAACTATGATTCATGAATCCTGGATGACCGGCAGATGCAGTGCTTTAACACTGAATTTCTTCCGTCTCGCGCACACGCAGGTCAAGGTTTTATACAAACAAAGTCAAGTGTGACTTCGGATGACCCCGGCTGTCATCTACGAGATCATTCCTACCGAATCCAGAAGGTCAAAGAGGTCAACACGCTGGTTTACTGAGGAAACACGTGCTCTTAAGCAGGCCTGCAGGAGATTGGAAGTTTTCTACCACTCATGGCACAAGTGTGTATTAACCTCTTCCATTCCTTGAGGGCGCCGGCACCCTCGGCCGACTGTAGCAGGCTGTTTTAGAGCTAGAGCTAGTTTTAGAGTGAACGTACTGGTATCATATGAACTAGAAAACCAGGAAGAATGCTAAATAATGCTACAAAGTTACGCTAAATATTGGAGAGGAAAAACTGGCATGGTGAAAGGCTAAGGGGTCCCTCTGACCTCAAGATATTAGGGATGCACCGATACCACTTTTTCAGACCGAGTACTTACATTTGGGTACTCGCCGATACGGAGTACCGATACGAGTACTTCTCTGTGCAAATATACCCTCTTTAACAGCGAGCTGGAGGGTGTGAGCGACACACGGCAGGCTGGTGAGTCCCGCATACAAGGCGGTGCTCCACGACCGGCTCTAGGTCGGCTTGGAAAGGCTCGGGGCGAAGGTGCTTCCCGGGGCCGTGGACAAAGTGTCACCGGGGCGGACTGTCCTTAGTGCGCCCCAACCGTGATGTGCCCCCAGATCGGGGCACGGTCCACGTAAAAGGTGCCAGGGGTCTGTGGTGATGCTTGCAACCCATCCAACCAATGAATCTAATGTACGTGCGAGTCAGAGGGAGCAAGCAAAATCCTGTGGCGCAATGAAAGTGAAGGCCGGCGCGCGCCGGCTGAGGTGAAATCTTGGCCCCGCGGGGTTGGGCTCACCACCGGCTGGAGCGAGAGCGTGAGCGCGTGCGATAGGACCCGAAAGATGGTGATGAGAGGTTAACGCCATGCTGCCTTAAAGTGGTATTGGTGCCGTTGTCAGCTGCGTTTCTGCTGCTGCTGTCAGCTCTTTCTTTCTACATAGAGTTTGCCTTTTAATGGCCATTTCATTTCATTAAAAATCTAATTTATATTTATTTTAGATGGAGAAAGGTTAAGACACGTGTGGTAATTTGTAAATAAAAGTAATAATCCACAATTAAAACCCCGTACTATATTCATTCATGGAGCTCTCCAAGTCACTGCATGTTCTAGAACACTGTCCGGCACATATTTCAGTATAAAACCCTCGTGTTAACAAATGAAGGAATTCTGTCCACAGAAAAAACGCTTGAGGGCTTTTATTTCGAAATGAAAACAGGAAGTGTTGATTTAAACCCCATACTTTATCAATTCATGGAGCTCTCTAAGTCACTGCATGTTCCACAGCAATGACTGGTCAGATATCAGAATAAAAGCCTTGTGTTAACAAATGAAGGAATTCTGTCCACAGAAAAAACGCTTGAGGGCTTTTATTTTGAAATGAAAGCAGGATGTGTTGATTTAAAAATAAGTCTTTACTTTTTTTCATCTCCGTAACATATTCTACAGATAGACATCGAAACTGTAGCAATCTTGATGGTATGATGTTAAAGGTCCCATATTATAAAAAAGTGAAATTTTTATGTTTTTTTATTATAAAGCAGGCTTAAGTCCTATATAAATACTTTGAAAGTATCGAAACACTCAATCCACAGGGAAATACACACAGCCCGTATTCAGAAACTCTGCATTTGAAACAAGCGGTCAGGATTTCTGCCCATTCGTGATGTCACAAATATACAATATTTAGACCCTTGACATAATTTTAAACATAAACATTCTGACCTGACAGGAAGTACACATGGACCCAAGCTGTTGCCTCACAACGCAATTCTGTTGCAATTCCGTCGCAATTCTGTCAAAATGCGCTAAAACAGAGCTTTTCAGACAGAGGGTATATACAGGCATATTCAGGCCGACAGTATGAGGAAAATAAAGTTTTTTTTGAACATTAGAGCATGTAAACATGTTCTAGTAGAAACACAAAATACAAGCATGAACCTGAAAATGAGCACGATATGGGACCTTTAATATACTGTCAATAGATCACCTTCACTGTCTGTGATATATTCTACAGATGTCTAGACATCGAAACTGTAGTAATGTTGCTGGTATGATGTTAATATACAGTCGATAGATCTGTTGCTGCTGTGAAATGCACAGCACGCGTCAAAAATAGGCGAGACCTCTATTCTCTAGAAGAGACGCAGCTGAGACGCGCGTGTGACGTGCGTGAGACGCGTGTCTCACGCGGGCAGTGTGGCTGCTCTAACCTGTTAACACGGACGCCAAAATAAAAAACAACAGGTAACGCAGCCGCCACGCGCTCCTGGCGTTCCTGGTGTGTGCCAGGCTTTAGAATCTTTAGCTTCCCTTCATTGACTCCTCATCCATGTCAGATCAGACTTCAACCTTAATATTCCACCCAGTTCTCTCCTCTCTCGGAATACTGTCTGTTCCCTGAGTGGCCAAAGGGCCTTTTATTATCGTGCCCCCTTCCTCTGGAATAACCTTCCTGCTGATAGACAGCCTGACCCCATTGAGGCCTTTAAATCCAAACTTCAAACTCAACTTTTCACCTTAACTTTCAGCTAGCTGCTTATTTTTGATTACCTTCTACCTACTGTATATATAAATAGCATTGACTTGACTTGACTTTAGTGACTTTAGCTATGTCTTTCTTTTCGAACACAGTGATAACCAGTTAACATTACATCATTAGCAAGATTAGCAAGATAACCCAAGCTTCTCCTATTAGAAAAAAGATGCATTCTATTCAAATGGATTAAGCCCAGACCTCTTAGTGTTAACCAGTGGAATGGAAAAATCGTTAAAGTTTTCCCAATGGAGCGCTTGAGCTCAATCTTGAAGGGGAATGAGAGGGTTTTCGATGAGTTGTGGGCACCTTTTCTAAATCACCTCCCGAACTGTAGAGCAGATTTAATACTCAGGGGGCATTGCACTGTGGACTGGCGCCCTTCCAGTGCCCCCCATGAATGTTTAATGTTCTCTTCTGGGCATTTTACTGCCTTGCCTTAGCTGTGTATACCCTGATCTGTATAATGTATCCAAGCCCTGAGACTTCTGTAAAATGGTAAATGGACTTGCATTTATATAGCGCTTTTCTAGTCTTCCGACCACTCAAAGCTCTTTACAGTACATGTCAGCATTCACCCTTTCTGTTTTTGTATTACATTTTTAAATTGAAAATTCAATAAAATATTGTGAAAAAAACAAAAAAAAAAACATGACATAATTAATTGTAGGGATGTCAATAATTAACCGTTAAACCGTTAATGGACATTAAGCATTTTAACCGATTAACGCTATCGGTTAAAATGGTTAAAAGAAATGTTAATAATTCATTAAAAAGCTGAGCGGCTCAGAGGAGCGACTCGTCTCTTTAAGAGAAAAGCTGGTCCACCTTAACAGCCCACCTTAAGAGGCGGAGCTGGAGTTACAGGATACAGGAAGTCGGCTCTGGTCTCTGGCTCGCTTGAGCGGAGCGGAGGAGTTGTAGTTTCGTAGCATTTATTCACCGACAAATAAACTGCACACACACTGCTACACCTACGTTCACAGCTAGAACGCCACCAACAACCTCACACTCACCGCCAACACACACGGTCTGTTGGAAACTCACTAAAGTTACGCAGACTATGTGTGCGTCAGCGAGCACGAAGCCTCCGGCAATGCTAGAGCTGCTAACGTAGCACAAACACACACACTGTTTGTTGGACACTCGCTAAAGTTATGCCGGGCAGACACACAGCTGACAACCTGCTAAACTAAACTAAATGTGCGGTGGAGACTTTTACTGGGAAAGTGGCTGCATGTCCGCGACACTACACGCAGCATCGTAGCGAATATGATAATAATATAACGAATATCTGTTGTGCTCCTGCAGCTGGTACACCGCTGCATGCGAGGCACAAATCTTGTCGATTTACGAGGGTCGGTTATCAGTTAAGGACATTTTTCAAAATTAGCATCCCTAATTAATTGTAATGTTTCATTTGTCAGAGAACGTTACCAGCAACTGAGGGAAGATTTCCAGTTCAACCTGGCCATCTTGGATGAACGAGACCGAGAGCTGGAGAGATATGATGTCCTCACTGCCAGAGCTCGGACTGTGGAGCACAACAGGTACAGTTCATCTGACCCTCTTCAATGTGAAGTCATGGAAGGCATCGTTCATGTGCAACATTTAAATAAATCCTTCAGTTATTTTTATTTTTTTTTATGTAATCATGCATGTACTGTGTCTCTGTGTGGAGGAGAAAACTTCTACAATAGATCATGGGATACATCCATTAATTATGGCCCCAGCAGACACAGTGACTGTCTCAGTGGACTAATACTGACATACTGTTGCCATCTGCAGGCAGGGGGAGCTGAACCAGCTCTGTATGCAGGTTGCCAGGCTGGAGAAGCAGACTGAGGATAGGCAGGAGGAGCTCAGTAAAAGTCGGCTGCAGCTGGACGAGCTCAAGCGGTGAGTCAGAGGAAAGACACCGAGAATAAGAAACAGAAAAGGCAAAAGAACAATTACAGTTGTAATTAGCGTTGGCACGTTCTAAATTTACCATCGGAACGTTGCCAGTTAAGTTAGTCTTTGGTGGTGAAAGTGTGAACCCCGCCACACAATAACAGCTAAATGCCTCAGTAATATTTTAGTTGTTTTAAATAAAACATAAAAACAGACCACATAAACAACGTTGGAGACTTGAAGAAATTGTTATTTTTAAAGTTCAGAGTTTTATTTAAAGGTCCCATATCGTGCTCATTTTCAGGTTCATACTTGTATTTTTTGTTTCTAATAGAACATGTTTACATGCTGTAATGTTAAAAAAAAACTTTATTTTTCTCATACTGTCTGCCTGAATATACCTGTAATTACCCACTGTCTGAAACACTCCGTTTTAATGCATTTCAACGGAATTGCAACAGAATTGCGTTGCTAGGCGACAGTTTGGGTCAATGTTTACTTCTTGTCAGCTGATGTCATTCACATACACTGCAACAGGAATTAAACTGCGACATATTTAGAATGTTAATGTTTAAAACCGCGTAATGGTCCATGTGTACTTCCTGTCAGGTCAGAATGTTTACGTTTAAAATTATGTCAAGGGTCTAAATATTGTATATTTGTGACATCACAAATGGACAGAAATCCTAACGGCTTGTTTTAAACGCAAAATTTCTGAATACAGGCTGTGTGTATTTCTCCGTATATTGAGCGTTTTGATAATTTAACAATATTTTTATAGCACTTAAACCTGCTTTATAATGTAAAAGACCTGGAAATCTCACTTTTTTCAATATGGGACCTTTAAATAAAACATAAAAACAGACCACATAACAACGTTGGAGACATGAAGAAATTGTTGTTTTTAAAATTCAGAGTTATATTTAAGAGAAAAACAGGATGAGGACACGGTGAAGACCTGAACACAAGTTCTATTCACAGAGCCTTCCCTCTCTGCTAAACAGCCTCGTCCTGCTTAAAAAACAAACAAAGAGCTGATAGAACAATGGCCAAGCGTCAGGGAGAAGAAAACACTGAATCTGTCAAAAAAGAAGCCTATTAAGTATGAATGATTGTTAAAAATAAAAATATATACATAATACAGAGAATGTATTAAAAACTCCTTCCTTATATATTTTGTGCACTATTTGGGTTAATTGTACAGTTTATCAGTTGTGCAGCTGTACTGTTATTGTTATGCATATAATATGAAATGAATAAGGTTGGGAACTGGCCTGTGTTAGCGTTGTTAGCCATCTTTCTTCGCCTATATGGCATTACACTACACAGCTTCTATAGGGTAGGCTGCTATAGTAGCCTCCAGCCTATACTTGTACATATTTCTGTATTATGATGTGGTTAAATATTATTTCTGGCCTACACGATTCAGGTAACATTTCAATACAGTAATTGTTTCTACACTTTCATAATAAGTTTGTTTTGTTTTTTTTAGTCAGCAAAAAACTATGATACATCAGTATTGCAAAGAACTGTGGGTAATTAAATCATTGAAGTCTGGTGAATTCTGCACCCCAAGCATACTCTCTGGAAGTCTGCAGAAAATCCACTTGAGGCCCCTTGTGGACTGGATGAATTGTGGATTTGGACAGCCCTCAGCACTCGCAGACTTCCCAGGAACGCGCCCGCAAAGTCCGCAAGCGCAGTGAAGTCCCAGTGCCCACACTCACGGACTCACAGACCTTGAGGCGCGTTACCCCTAAGTATGCGAAGGCTTAGGGCTATCCCACTGTCTAGTCGTTAAGTGCATGAGGGCTTTCTCGCAGACATTTTGCACAGTTCTGCAGACTTTGCCTGAGAGGAATTATCCATTATCCATAGTGTTGTGATGTTAAACACAGGGTTACCACGGTTACCAGGGGAAGCCAGGAGGCATTAAAAACTGGCATATATATTGGGTGCACTGGTTTACAGAGAAACGCTGCATTTACATGGATTTAAGATGGAACATAAAAACACATGAAATCAGAGGAATGCAAGCATCACACTATATTACACACCTGGTTCATTCATCAACCATTTATCTACAGTTTTGCTCAATGATGATCGTTTTATAAAAGTTATTAGTGTGGATGTAGCCGGATCGACAGATTGCAGTAGCTTTAAGGCAGGTGGGAATGTATCATGCGAAACCTCCCACCAAACCAACTTCAGATAGCTAAAGAAGTGAGATACTATGGAACCATGATCACCCAATCCATCACTCTGTCCATCACCCTATCCATCACTCTATCCATCACTCTATCCATTACTCTATCCATCACTCTATCAAGCAGCTAAATCACAAAGCAAATGGCTCGACCTTTTTTAATCTACGGCCAGAGTCCGCTTTAGTTTGTCAGATATTTAACTTATATTTAACATATTCTTTGAGTTCAGTTATCGACAGTACGTGAAGACTAGTGTGGATGATGTTAACAACAAAGAGGGGTTTGAAACTGCTGAGTCATGGGACATTTAAACCTGCAACAAGCTCAGCTGATGTAAGTTTCCTGATAAACGTTGCAAAACAGGAAGAGGAAATCCACATAAGTTCACAGAAGGGCTGAATTTGTGGTGTTTTTACTGCTCTAATCTACTCCACTATGTCCAAATGAAATTAAAATTCATTTTCTAAGAAATAAATATAGTTTGTTTTTGTTTGTGTTGACCTTTGTACACACTTTATCTAAATTGTCATTGCCAAAGAAATACATTTACATTTTGTTTATTTTTCTGCTACAGGCATTGATGTTCAGCCAGGCTAAGTTAATGTGTGTATTGCTATAGTGGATACAAACGGTAATGGATATCTCAAGACTGAGCGTGGTACTGTAACTCTCTTTGTGTCTTTTTGGTGGCTGGATGGATGGATGGTAGCTCTACAGCTGGTGAAATCCAAAAGCAAACAGAGGAGTATGAAAGGATGAAATGGGATATGCAGTGCAGGATACAAGAGGTGGAAGGAGAGCTGACCTTACAGAAACAGGTGAACACACACACACACACACTTTCATCCCTCTGAAGGTCTGAAACAATGCGTGTCCAATGTCTAAGAGATAACTGTGTATCTGAACAACAAACCATATATAACTAAAGAGGTTAAGGACTGCATTAATCGCAAAAAAATAGCATTTAAAAATAAGGACAGAATTCAACTGAAAACTGTACAAAAAGAACTTAATCAGTTGCTAAAGGAAGCCAGGAGGAAACATAAAGAGACCATAGATAACTTTGTGGCTAATAACCCAAGTAAACTGTGGGATACTATGAAGCAAATCACCAACATGGCTCCATCTCATAAAAATCTCAGCACCCCCAACGATCTGCAAAAAGCAAGGGAGCTAAATGACTTTTACCTGAGATTTGAAACAAGGGACTTTTCTTCTGAATTTAGAGATGTTTCTGACTCAATCTCTGTCTCTGAGCAGGACGCCAGGTTGGTGATGGAACCTCATAAAATAAAATCACTTTTTAAACAACTCTGCACTAAGAAGGCCACAGGGCCAGATGGGATATCTGCTTTTCTATTTAAAACATGTGCAGAGGAGCTAACAACAGCATGGTGCCCCATCTTCCAAAAATCTGTGGACTCTCACACCATCCCCTCCCTCTGGAAGAAATCAATAATCACACCGGTCCCTAAAAAAACGTGCCCAAAGGTAATGACTTCAGGCCGGTGGCTATGACATCCATTGTCATGAAATGTTTTGAGAGGATTATGGTGACACTGCTCAGGAAGGAGGTGGAGGTGCATTTAGATCCTTTTCAGTTTGCCTATAAGCGAGGCCGCAGCACAGATGATGCTATTAATTGTATCACTCATTTGTAAGTAGACATCTTGAGGATCCAAAAACTTATGCACGTGTGTTGTTTGCTGACTTTAGCTCAGCCTTCAACACCGTGCAGCCGCATTTGCTCATGGGAAAGATGAGGGAGATGAGTGTAAATCCTTTCACCTTAAAATGGTACCTCTCCTTTCTGACAAACAGAACGCAGCAGGTCAGGGTCAACAGCGCCCTCTCGGAACCCAGGTCCATCAGCACTGGTGCCCCTCAGGGTTGTGTTAGCTCCCTAGTCCTCTTTACATTATACACAAATGACTATAAGCGATCCCATCCTGAGAATTTTATTATTAAGTTCTCTGATGACACAGCCATACTCAGCCTGCTACACAGGGATAGCAGCCCACTGGACTATTTCTCTGAAATAGAGGAATTTGTGCAGTGGTGTGACAACAACCATCTTGAGTTGAATGTGAGGAAGACAGAGTGTTTGACCCAAAGATGGTGGGTAACCTCAGGACTGTGGTTATTAAAAATACACCTATCACACAGGTCTGTTCATACAGGTATTTAGGTGTCCACATCGACAACACTCTCAGCTGGAAGGTACATGTTGGAAACCTCTGCTCCAAACTTCAACAGCGGATGTACTTCTTACGCAGACTCAGGTTCTATGGAGTGGAGCAGAAGATCATGTTACTTTTCTACCGGGCTGTCTTGGAAAGTATTGTAAGATATAGCATCACGGCCTGGTACGGTAACCTGACTGTGCAGTTGAGGTCACAGATTTCTCGCCTGGTGCAGACTGCCATGAAGATTATGGGGGTCAAAAACCACCCTACCCTCCAGATGCTTTATGAGCAGTCTGTCATCACACAGGCACAGAACATTGTGTCAGACCCAACTCACATCTTACATCAGGAGTACCAACTTTTACCTTCCGGCAGGAGATATAGAGTCCCACGGTGCAGATTGAACCGTTACAAACATTCATTCCTGCCGATGTCTATTAAACTCCTCAACAACTCGTAACATTAGGCTATCATAATGACAGTGCAATATGTTAAATGGGGACAGTGCAATATGTTAAATTGGGACAGTGAAATATGTTGCATCTGTGTAATATTGGACTATTGTCTGTGCAATATGGGCAACACGGTATACGGTGCAGTGCACTACCGGTGCAATACCTGCCATGGTATGTGTGATAGTGTGTGTGATAGTATGTGCCATTATGTACATGGACTGTGTATGTGTTGAAACA